>NW_007726333.1:608921-689242 GCF_000696425.1 Galeopterus variegatus | reverse complement strand
GAGGAACTTCCAAACCTTTTTCCATAAAGGCTGCACCATTTTGCAGTCCAACCAACAATTTGTGAGAGTTCCTTTTTCTCCACAACCTCGCGAGCATTTATCATTCAGAGACTTTTGGATTTTAGCCGGCCTCACTGGGGTGAGATGGTATCTCAGTGTGGTTTTGATTTGCATTTCCCGGATGCTGAGTGATGTTGAGCATTTTTTCATATGTCTGTTGGCCATTTGTATATCTTCCTTAGAGAAATGTCTATTTAGCTCTTTTGCCCATTTTTTAATTGGATTACTTGTTTTTTTCTTGTAAAGTTGTTTGAGTTCCTTGTATATTCTGGATATTAATCCTTTGTTGGTCGTATATTTAAGCATAACATTCTTACCTTTGCAGAATTAAAGATAAGTGAACATTTGTTTTGGGATTTGATAATTGGGATAATTTATTCACATAGTCAAGGACAATAAGGCGAGAGTATTAGTTAATAAGGAGAATTCTTAAGTTACCATCTGAATGACATTTGAGCAAACAAATATTTTATGGGCTAGCCATCTTCCCCTTCTCCCAATCATTGTTTTTAGAACTATTTCATTGTGATTTCATGATTTAGTTTAATGGAATTAAATCATCTATTTTAGAACTACAGGAAAAATGTTAGAAGGTAATTGGCAACTGGAAAAAATTGCAATGTATTTAATAGACAAAAGATAAATATCATTGGTCACCTAAGAACTATGTTGTTATCTAATATTTTGGCCCAGTGATTCCCCTGTTTGTATCAAATGCTAATTATAGGTATGAATGCTGCAAGTAGTTTTGATTTCCTTATAACTTTTCCTGTTATAAGACTGAAATAGCTTTAGCAGAGTTGGTTGATGTAAAAATTGCATCTGAAACTTGTTGACAACTGGTTTGCAGTTTTGAAGAAATATATAAATTGGCCAATAGCTTTGCAGGATTAAATGTTATCTTTAAAATATGTGGGCTGGTTGGTATTTCCCAGCTCTCAACCAGCTTATACCTATAGATCATTCAGGAAAGCTGTTAGGCAAGAAATAGGATCCACTGGGCAGAATCTTAATAGTTGTGGCAGCAGGAGGACTATTCTGAGTTTTTCTTGCTTATAGGTAATTAATCAAATATTTCACATTAGATAGTTGGAATTATCCTGCTGCAGTGACTCCTGGAATTAGAAACTTTAAGGGCCTTGCAAGGACTGTGTCTGAGTGAAGGAGCAATGAACTGGCAATGGGGATTTGGACTTCCAAGTTCCCGATTGTATAGACTATACTTCAGGTCAAAGTAACCTTGAAACTGTACTTATCGCTACTCCTAACATTTGAGCCCTTAACTGACTATTGGGAGTTAAAGAGATTTAGTGAGTATTTTTCTTTAGTCAAAGAGTTGATTATAGGAAATTTGTACTACATTTTTTAGTTGTTTTAGCTGATTTCCATTATTAGCAATAACTTAATAGCTTTGGCTATTTTTTAAAAAGTGCCTGGAAGTCTTTTTCAAATCAAGGAATCAGATGTTAATTCTCACATTTCTGGGCAAGGCTGTTTTTGGCATATTTACTATTGCCTGGTTTGTGATTGAGGGGGAAACTGTACTAAAGAGAGTGTGTAAGTGGAGAGTGGGAAACATTAGACTGTGAAGGTAGTTCTTGAAATTGGAGATGAGACCTCATTCTCTCCTAATATATAAGCATTGCCCGAGAGACAGTGACTTAAGTCCAAATAACCATAAGGTTTATGAGATAGTGGTTCTCAAGAGTTTCAGTTACAAGAGTTCCTTATTAACATAGTAAAAAGTTTCAGTGGTGCTGGTAACACCATGGTTATGTGTTTGGATCCCTGTACTGGCCAGCTGCCAAAATAAAACAAAGCAAAAAACAAACAAACCGTAATAAAAAGTTTTGTTTTTAGTATCCATTAATTAATGAAATAAATGACAGAAAACCTCCATAAACTCAGTACATTTTGAAGTAAATTTATACTATTTATTCTTTACATCTTCTTATAATCCTTCTCTGCAGTTCTATGGCTTATAGAATAAAATAAAACTCTTTATTAGCTTTCAAGGCCCTATGAGACCTGACTCCTTCCCACCTCTGCAATCTCTTTCTCCTGTCCTTTTTCATCTTGCTCTCTGTATGCTTTAGCCACACAGGCCTCCTTTCTAATCATTGAACAGATCAAGCTCATTCCAAACTCTGGAACTTTGTATTTGTTTTTTCTTTACTTAGAACGCTCTTCTGCATGATCATTGCAATTCAGAAGACAGCGGTTGGATCCCACTGTCATGCAGTCCTCAGCTGAGAGAGAACTTACAGACCACCCAATCTTGCTTTCCCCATTACTTGAAATAGCACTACTGCCACTTGCATATGGCAACCACAATGTAGAATATACTTATTAAGTTTTTAAGAAAACTAATACGGGTTTGCCTATTAACAGTAAATAATGCTGTCTCTCTTGCTTGAGAAGTAGGTGTATATTTCTTTATACTCACCCTAGAATTGCCCATTCTTTCCTAAGATTGTGTAGAAAGATGATTTCTATCAAGTATTCTTTGTATCTGTTCAGGAACTTTTTCTGCAATAAGTAAGTGGGGAAGTGGACTTTCCAACTCACTTTTCTCAAATTGAAAGTTTGGAAGAACTGTTGCTAATCCTGGCACCAAATTATCTAGGGAATATTATATTACCTAATGAAATTTTTAAGGAAAGAAAAAATTATCATGTTGGTTTCACGATTTATAAACTAAGTCACTCTAAATTCTTAGGCCATTAGAAAAATAATCTAGGGGCCGGCCGGGCGGCGCGCGGGATAGTGCGCCGCTTGGGAAGCACGGCGGGGCTCCCGCCCGAGGGTTCGGATCCCACATACAGACCGGTTCCCGCTCGCTGGCTGAGCGAGGCGCGGGAGCAACACCGAGGCTTGCAATCCCGTTGCCGGTCCCCGGTCCGGTACGGGGGCAACACTGAGGGTTGCGATCCGTTGCCGGACACGGAAAAAAGAAAAAAGAAAAAAAAAAAAAAAGAAAAAGAAAAATAATCTAGGGGCCGGCCGGGCGGCGCGCGGGATAGTGCGCCGCTTGGGAAGCACGGCGGGGCTCCCGCCCGAGGGTTCGGATCCCACATACAGACCGGTTCCCGCTCGCTGGCTGAGCGAGGCGCGGGAGCAACACCGAGGCTTGCAATCCCGTTGCCGGTCCCCGGTCCGGTACGGGGGCAACACTGAGGGTTGCGATCCGTTGCCGGACACGGAAAAAAGACAAAAGACAAAAAAAAAAAAAAAAAGAAAAAGAAAAATAATCTATATCTAGTAATGTGCTGAAGCCAAGTTGTACTGGCTCATGTTTGATCGGCTTGTTAAATTTTGAGGAAATTTGCAAGCAGGTTGACTTCCCATTAGCTTCAAATTGGCTTGAAATGGTGGGAGTATTTACACCATAGAAATTGGCAAATGCTACAAACCAGGGCTTACCCACCAAATCCCACCAGACAATTTGCCAGCACACCATTATGTATAGCTAATACTTCAGAGGCTGACAATTTAATGACTACAAAGCAATGGGGCTATCTCCAAATTGGTGTTTGGATTTAAAAAGCTATTTTGGGTATGAAAGAAAAAGGTTTTTAAAAATAGATTATTTGTACATACAGGCAGATAGGAAGAATAAAAAGGAATTAAGATCTTTGTATTTGCTCCTTTTACCTCCCAGGTCAGGCTGCTGAATTCTTGCCAAATGTTGTTAAAATATGTATTTTGGGTTAGGACAGATAGCCACCTTCTGGTACTTGTGATACCAGCTTTCCCCTGCTCTCATACTGATAAACCAGCTTTATGATTTTACATGTAGCATCATATCTTAGTTACAGTGAGTGTCTTAGACTGTTTCTTCAGGAAAAGAAAAAGATTCAAAGAGTTAGCTGGAGGCCCTGATTAATTATTGTCTATAATGTTGGAGCAAGTGGGGACAAATGATAGTTGACCTAAGGTACCCAGCACTCAGTGGGAAAGGCCTTAAAGGAAAATTACATGAAGAGGCAGGGCTTTGAGTGTTACTCACTGACAGGAACATCTTTGATTTGCTCTACACAGAGGTACAAGATTTCTGTCTTGCTGTGAGGTCAGAGACAGATTATTTGTGACATTTAAAGACAAAAATGTTATTTGACAGTACCTGTATGAAGGGATTAATAAGACATAAGTCGTATATTGAACACTTTGTTTTTAAGTGACATAAGGGCATATACAAAAGCCTCCTGTTTGTTTCTTCCAAAACCTGAGATTAAATGTCCTCCATCTAAAATGAAATTTGAGAAGCAAGAGCATGCTGAAATCCCTTTCTTCCCCTCTCGCACTTTGTGATAAACACTTGGAAAATTTGGATAATTCTAAAGGACTGTGTTACAGCTCATTATTTCATCTTTTCTGATGTCTTTATAAAACAGATTAATAGTACTGTTTATGAGAAGAGAGAAAGTCACTTTCTTCGGTCATCTTTGGATGGAGCTGATTTTTTTTTTCTTGGAAGAGGGCTTTATTTCTAATCGTACTGCATTTCTAGGACTTGGATCTTTAATGGAGAACTATTAATATTTCCCAAAGGATAAGATACCATCTGTAGCTAAACAAGTTGGCATTCTGGATTGATAACATCCTGTTTTTATTATGTTAGAAACTATAAACCCATTGGATGGCCTCATTCTCTTATCCAAATAAAATAAAGGAATTTTTAGTAGTGAGAGAATGTAATACAATTTGACTAAAATTAATTTCCTGAAGCTCAAATAAGCTCTGGTATTTGGAAAAATAATCCTATAACAATAGATCTCTGGAGTCAATGTGATGGTGCCATTGGTGATCTTGAGGACAGGAGTAGTGAAGATAACTAGAAAGGAGATCTCATGAAAATCATGGTTGGAGGCATGTTTTGCATCTTGTGTTGAAGACTCTAGAGAAACAACTCTTTGCTTAAAGACAAAGTTTTGGTAAGCAGGAATTAAAACAGACAAACAAACAAAAAAAAGCAGATAACATGCAGGTAAACATCCCCATCAAGCTGAAATTGAAGTTCCACAAACAGGATTTTTTAAGTAAAGACTATTCTTAAGTTCTTAATGGCTGGTCATCCATCACCATCATCTCTTCATTAAATGGAAACTCCTGCCGTTAGTACCGTATTTAAATACAAGTCATGCAAAAGAGAATCTACTGAAAAGAGCAATATTGAATATGCCAATAATAGAGTCAAGCAGTATTAAATATCTAGTCATTAATTAAATGAACAATAGATTGTTATTTTTATTTTTCCTCACAGTATGGTTACTTTTCATTATTTACATTTAATATTAAAGATTTTTTAATATGAAAAGTATGCAAATTCTGGAAAATTTTATAAATACAGAAAAGTAGAAAAAGAGTATAATTCTGTTACCAAAGGCAACTGGTGTCAACACTTTATTTCTTTCTGATATTGTTTCAAATCAAAATTGCATAGTCTACTACTCTCTCTTTTATTACTGTTACTGCAGTTAATACTACTACACCTTTATAACCCATCATTTACTGATAATAACATTATTTTGTCACCAGTCTTCACATATAAATCTGTGAGGTAAGTATTTTTTTAAAAACCATTTTACAGATGATGAAATGGAAATTCAGAAAAGACAGCCTGCTCAAAATTTTATAGGTGATTGGGCTAAGATAGGGACCTAGACATATGTAACTTCAAAGCTGATTTTTACATTTCATTACACACATATTACTTTCTTACCTTAAAAACAATTTTGTATCCTGCTTTTTCACTTAAAAATTGTGTAAGAATTTCCCTGATGCCATTAACACTCTTTAAAAACAATTTTAATTGTAGTGTAATATTTCCTTATAGAAATATTCTTCATAGTAATGAATGTTCAATTGTTTTAATTTTTTCTGGATACATTTTTACTGCTTAGAACCAAATCATTATAAAACATAATGTGTGAAGGCTAGGCCAGATAGACTGCTAAAAGCCACCCAGGTATCGGGAGAGAGGGCTAATGCTTTATTCAGTATTCACTACCACAGATCATTTCCCTGAAAGCCACTTGCTAAGCTAATATGGACAAAGGCCAGCTTGTGTTCGAATTTTTTTAAATGAAGATTTTTAATGTAATGTTTCAAATGCATTGCGTTTTCACTGTGTTGCTAAGGTCTTTACTTTCTTCTTATCCTGTTTCTGACTTTGCTCACGGTACTCTGATTGTCCTTCTCCTGACAAAATATTTCTTAGTGTCTCTTCCACTTTGATTTTTATATCCTTAAAAAGTCCATAATATTATCACCATTTTTTAAGTTCTGCAAAACTTCCCTGTTAACCACTGAATGCCAATTACAGAATTTGTAAATGTCTTTCCTACTGACTACCTATACGTAATCCCGTATTCAAATCATGTTGCGTTTCAAACATCTTGTTCAATCGACTTTTATCTGCCTGGTTATCTCAATTTAAGCAGCTTGAAGAAATAAATGTTCTTTAAAGAAACATGAGATGTGGGTAAAGAACTGTCACATTTCTACCAGTTGCTTCAAACAGCTAATTAGGAATCCAATTTTTACCCAAAATATTTCTTGAGCACCTATTCTATGATTGGCATGGTAGTAGACACTGGGCATACAGTAGAGAACAAATTAAAACTGATGCCTGCCCATGTGGAGCATAAAGTCTAGTGGAAGAGGCACACAAAAATAAACAGATTGTGCTGTTTTCTGTAATTGTGTTTAGGACAGTACATGCCTGATGTTCTTTTATATTACATAAGCATACTAATAATAGTGCTTGTACTATAATTTTTTGTGTGTTTTATTCATATTTACTCTTAAACTAAATTACAGACTTCAATTTAAAAAGTTCATTTATTGGTTTTCCTGTAATGTTTGCGATTAAAATATTTTTTAAAAGACAATGAAATTGTATGATTTTTTATTTGTTTGTTTGCTGGCCATTTATTCCTTAAATGATAGTTTACTTAAAGGAAAAATTTTCAGTGTCTTTTTTGCTGCTGTGGAATTACTTTGTTCTCAGGTCTTTCAGAAAATTATTGGATTCCTAACAAGAAAATGCATTTATTGTGTGCCAGAGCATTGTACAGCTCTGCTAAAGCTCACAAACTATGAAAGAGCTTGTCAGACGTGCCAGTAAATCTTCCCTTTCTTGCCATAGGTCCAAGGATCTTATAAAGGAAGCTATCCTTGACAATGACTTTATGAAGAACTTGGAGCTGTCCCAGATCCAGGAGATTGTGGATTGTATGTACCCAGTGGAATATGGCAAAGACAGTTGCATCATCAAGGAAGGAGATGTGGGGTCACTGGTGTATGTCATGGAAGGTACGGTTTGTAACCCTGATCCTCTGACATTCAAATATTCCCTTTTCATCTTATCAGCCTACACACAGATGGCAGTGTATTACATGGGACAATTCCATTTTTCCTCCTTTTGTTGAAAAAGTTAGATAAGAGGTGAAATATTACTTAGAAACAGTGGTTGCCTAATTATATGAAGTGTTTGTGTTTAGAATATTAATATGAGAATACAATATTTTTTCAGACATGGGGAAAGAAGATAATGTAAAAAAAAAAGAAATGCTATTTAGTACACTGAATAAGACCACAAACTATCAGATCATTGAGCAAGCTCACAGAGATTTAACAGAAGCTTAAGATTATTAGAAGTATTTTTGGTCAGATAATCAAAGTGTTTTCAACTCTACTCTTAATATATGACTAACTTTCCTAATTTGATGGTTCTGTGAAAAGAAAATGTTCTCATTTTTATATGTGTATGATAGAGGCAAATCATAAAAATTGGATGGCATATTAGCTGCCTAATTTATGAGTGATAGCTTGTCTCATAAATCTTGCACAAACCAAGAGAGAAATGGCTTTGGAAAAAACTGAGGCATGCACTGTGTAAATATGTTTTATGCCTAGGTAAATTTTCATAATGTGAGTTTCTAACTTGGTATTTAGAATGGCATGTTTTTCTTTTGTGGGAAGAAAGAAGCCTGAAGTAATGACTGAATCAGCTGCAAGGAAAGTGAGTTCAGAAATGTCTATGATATAAAATAGTATATGAAAGTCACAGTTGGTTTATTAGAAGCAATTAGTGTTTTACCCAAAGCATTCGTTTCGGTGTCCTATAACTGTCACGTTTATAGGTAGGTCATTAAGAGAAGGGGTATATTTGGGAAAATCACGTAATTTCTCTGAGTTTTACCTACTCAATTTTTAAAAAAAGATATTATTTCTTTCTGCCAGGGCTCTGAACTGGTGATGATTCCCCCAGGGACATTTGGCAATATCTGAAGACATTTTTGGTTGTCACAATTGTGGTAGCGGGGTGGGGGAGGCTATTGGCTTCCAGCAGGTAGAGGCCAGGGTTGCTACTTAACAAGGTAGGTGCCCAGAATAAAGAATCATCTGGCCCAAAATGTAATTAGTGCTAACATTGAAAATGTAATTAGTGCTTTCTACCTTCCTTACAGGATTGTTATGAAGTTAAAATGAAATAATTTGTATGAATGAATTTGTATAAACATTGCAAGTAAAAAACATTACAAGTAAAAATGTAATGTATAAAACATTACAAAGTAATAAATATTATCTATTAAATACTTCACAGTATATAAGAAATATTCTTTCTGCATTCATCTTTCATCTTTTAATTTTTCTTTGTGGTCTTTTTGGACACCGACCAGGGCTTTTTCTTTCTAAGTAGTAATTTCTATCATTTTTTCCTTTATAGTTTTCACCTTTTGTGTCAACATCATAAAGTTCTTCCCAGGGCCAAAAGGATATAAATATTCAGCTAGACTTTCTTCTGGCAAAACCAAAACACAATAAACACAAATACAAATAAAATATACTTGGCAGAGAATTGCAGGGATGAGAGATGAATTTATAGGGCAAAGATGTATGCAGGTACTGAGCAAGATGAATAAGAAAAATGGAAGAAATATATAGAGGTCAAGTATAGAATATAAAAATAGAGGCACCATGTTAAAAATTACTAACCATTAGACACCATGTTTTTAAAGCATTTCTAAGATTATATCAGTGGCTTCATATGATTTGGTTTTTCAGATATTATATTTGCAGGCATTTGTTTAAAAACGTAGCTGTTGTATAAAACAAGGTATACTTTTACTTCAGCTGTTTTCAAATGCTAATTACTGATATTTCATTCAAGAAACCAGAATTTCGAAAACCTGTGGGTTGTTTTCCTTCATCTTGAATAAATAGATTTCCAAACAACCTTGTAAAGTTTTCTTTAAAAAATATCTTTTTATCCATGTTATCACTGTTTTCTGGGATTAACTCCAAGTTTTCTACAGTATTAGAAAAAGCTTGGAAATAATAGGTGACTCTTGTAGAGTGTTTAGAACAATGCCCAACACAGAGTATGCTTTTTTGAAACACTTTCCATGTATAAAATTTATTTAATCCTCAAAACAATGCTGTGAAGAAAAGGCTAATATTTATTATCTCCTCTTATAGATGAGGAGACTGAGGCTCAATGAGGATGAGTAATTTGTCCAGGTCTTCCAACTAGTTTATAGTAGAGTCAAATTTGTACCCTGGCAATCTGGATTCAGAGCTCAAGCTCTTAACTATGGGGCTAAGTCAGGGTTCTCCAGAGAAACAGAAAAATGACATGTGTATGTATATACAGAAAGAAAGAGATTTATCTTAAGGAATTGGCTCACGTGATTGTGGAGGCTGGCAAGTCGAAAATCTGCAGGGTAAAGCCAGCAGGTTGGAGACCCGGGGGAGAGTTGATGCTGCAGTTCAAGGCCAAAGGCTGTCTGCTGGTGGAATTTTCTCTTCCTCGGGAAGGTCAATCTTTTTCCTATTAAGGCCTTCAACTGATTGGATGAGTCCCACCCACATGATTGGAAGGTAATCAGCTTTACTCAAAGTCTATGGATTTAAATGTTAATCTCATCTAAAAAAATACCTTCAGAGAAACATCTAGAATAATGTTTGGCAATGTTAATCCTAAAGCTGTCATTAGAACAGTTGCAATACACTTGCACTTAAAGTTATTTTTGCACTTCCTTCTAGAACCAAGTTTATAATATTAATTACCCCATAAATATGTATAATCAAAAATAAATGTAAAAATATTTTAAAATATATGAGTGAGCTTATGTACTGCTTATATAAAAACAAAACAAAACATCTGTTTATAAAAGGTTATCATAAACAAGGAAAATCTTGAAATACTAAATGTGAATACTAAAATATATTTCCATTATGGAGGCAATGGCAAAGACAGGGAACTGAGATGTTTAGGTTGCGCATGGGGTATCATGTTCATTTCAGAGTGCCAGGCTTCCAAAAGGACTTCAATATACTTGAACAAGTTAAGGAAGCATAACATATATTTAAAAGTATTGATAACGTTTTATGTGTGGATGTAAGTTTAAGGAGCAAAGGATAACTGTTTTTAAATGCTGAAAACACTGTCACATAAAAAAGGAATTATTCTGCATGAATCTAGATGATCAAAGAAGTAATGCAAGTTACAGGAAAGTCTGAATTGGGTCAGGATGAGGATCAATATTCTGCTAATTATATTGTTCCACAAGTGAAATGAGCAGCCTGATGTGATGGCATCTAGGAGGCATTAAACAGCAACAGCTTGGCATCTGCTTAGAGAAATTTTGTGTGGGTGGAGGACTCTTTATGGGTTGAACCCAAACACTGCTCCTATCCCTACGCAAACTCCAAGATTCTGAGTCTGTGGGTCTGTGAACTAATGTTCCGTAAATTAGCTTATAAAAACCCAGACCTCAAGAGATTTCCTCTCAAACCTGCCCTCACATGCACAATGTACATTGTAGTTTTGAACTTTTTATAAATCTAGTAATTCTGCATGTATTCTTCTGCTGCTTAATTTTTTGTTTACTATTATGTTTCATTGCATATGTGTTATGTTTATATGTATTTATTTATCTTTTCAGCTATTGATGATATTTGAGTTGTTTCCAGTTATTTTGCTCTTCCAAATGGTGCTTGTATAAACAGTGTTAACTATGTTTCCTGATAAACATGTTCGGTAATTTCTCTAGTGTAGATATCTAGAAGTGGAATTACGGGATTATATGGTATGTGAGTCTTCAAATTTGTTAAATAATGCACACTTTTTTCCAAAGTGGTTTTACCTGATTATACCTGATTGTAACTTATGCCTAAGTTTTCTGATTTTTCCTCATGTTTGCAGAAATTTATATTAACAGACATTTAAATGTTATCACTCAGCTTATTCACCTACCCCTATTTTCTGTCAAAAGATGACTTGTGATTATTTCCAAACAAGGATGTATGTATTATGTACCATTACATAATACATACATAATTTACATTTAATATTGTAATGGTATGTACCATTAGAAAGTAATGACATTTGTTATACAAGTCAAGAAAAATTAACCAGGTGTTTTTGATAAGGACCATCATTATTGAAAAACTGACATATTTTGAAGGGAAGTGTTAGTAATTATTTGGGTACTAAGTCACTGTGTGATTTTGTAAAATATAGTCTTATCACATTGTGGTTATACTAATGTAGAGTTTTCCATTTTCTTTTAAAATTATTACTGGTGGAATTGAATTTATTACATTAGAAAGTGAAATAGTATGGCTTTTCTTACTTTGGAAAACTCTGGGAAACTAAAATAATTAAAATTGCTGTGATTTTAAAAAATTGAAACATAATTGATTGTACACCTTGGTGAGGTACAGAGTTGAATATTAATGCCTGAGTACAATGTATGATGATCAAATCATTATAACCAGCATATTCATCATTACAAAATGTGATCATTCTTTGTATCCATTGACCAATTTCTCATGACTCTTCTCTCTCTCCCCCTTTCCCATCTCTAGTAACCACAGTTCTGTTCTCTCCTTCTGAGAGTTTGATGTATTATTATGATTGTTTCTTTCTTTCTTTCTTATCCATTTATTTATTTTTTAGCTCCCACTTATGAGTGAGGACATGTGATATTTTCTCTTTCTGGCTTATTTCACTTAACATAATCTTCTCCAAGCTCATCCATGCTGCTACCAATGGCAGAATTTCATTCTTCTTAATGGCAGAGTAGTATTCCATCCTGTATATATACCACATTTTCCTTATCCAGTCATCCACTGATGGACATTTAGGTTAGATCCATATATTCATCATAGTAAATAGAGCTGCAGTAAACATGGGAGTGCAGGTATCCTTTTGACATGATGATTTCTATTCCTTTGGGTATATACCCAGCAGTGGGATTGCTAGATCATATGGCAGTTCTATCTGTAGTTGTTTGCAGAACCTCCATATTCTTTTCCATAATGGCTGCACTTATTTAAAGTCCTGACAACAGTGTAGTAGGGCTCCCTGTTCTCTGCATCCTTGCCAGCATTTGTTATTCTCTGTATTTTTGATAATAGCCAGACTAACTGGGGAAAGATGATTTCTTAATGTGGTTTTGATTTGTTTCCCTGATGATTAGTGATGTTGAGTATTTTTTCATGTGTCTGTTGGCCATTTGTATGTCTTCCTTTGAAAAATGTCTATTCATCTCCTTTGCCCATTGTTTAATTGGATTATTTACTTATTTATTTATTTTTACTGTTAAGTTGTTTGCATTCCTTGTATATTCTGGATATTAATCTCTTGTTGGTTGTATAGTTTGGAAATATTTTCTCCAATACTGCAGGTTGTCTTTTTACTCTGTTAATTTTTTCTTTTGCTGTGCAGAAGCTTTTTAGTTTGATATAATCCTGTTTGTTTATTTTTTCTTTTATTGCCTGTGCTTTTGAGGTCTTATTCATGAAGTCTTTGCCCTGTCCTATATCCTAAATTGTTTCCCCTATGTTATCTTCTATGAGTTTTACAGCTTCGGGTCTTGTACTTAAGTCTTTAACCTATTTTGAGTTGATTTTGGTATATGGCAAAAGGTATGGATCTAGTTTCATTTTTCTATATATGGATATCCAGTTTTCCCAGCACCATTTATTGAAGAGGCAGTCTTTTCCCCAATGTATGTTCTTTGTGCCTTTGCTAAAGATCAATTGGCTGTAAGTATGTGGATTGATTTCTGGGTTCTCTATTCTGTTCCATTGGTCTGAGTGCCAGTTTTTATGCCAGTACCATGATATTTTGGTTACTATAGCTTTGTAGTATAACTTGAAGTCAGGTAATGTTATGCCTCTGGCTTTATTTATTTTTTTTTTGGCTCAGGATTGCTTTGGCTATTCAGGGTCTTTTGTGGTTCAATATGAATGTTAGGATTTTTTTTTTCTATTTTTGTGAAGAATGTCATTGGTATTTTGATGGGGATTGCATTGAATCTGTAGATCTCTTTGAGTATTATGAACATTTTCACAACATTAACTATTCCAATCTATGAACATGGAATGTCTTTCCATCTTTTGGTGTCCTCTTTAATTTCTTTCTTTTTTTTTTAAAAGATGGCCGGTAAGGGAATCTTAACCCTTGACTTGGTGTTGTCAGCACCACGCTCAGCCAGTGAGCGAACCGGCCATCCCTATATGGGATCCGAACCCGGGGCCTTGGTGTTATCAGCACCGCACTCTCCCGAGTGAGCCACGGGCCGGCCCAGTCCTCTTTAATTTCTTTCAGCAGTGTTTTGTAGTTCTCATTGTGAAGATCTTTCCCCTCCTTGGTTAAATTTATTCCTGTTTTTTTTCTTTTCTTTTCTTTTTTTTTTTTAACCTATTGTTAATAGGCTTGCTTTCTTGATTTCTTTTTCTGATAATTTATTGTTGGTATATAAAAATGCTACTGATTTTTGTATATTGATTTTGTATCCTGCACCTTTACTGATTTTGTTTATCAGCTCTGAGTTTTTTAGTAGAGTCTCTAGGCTTTTTTATATATAGGATCATGTCATTTGCAAACAAGGACAGTTTGGCTTTGTCTTTACCAATTTGGATGCCCTTTCTTTGTCTTGCCTGATTGCTCTGGCTAGTACTTCCAATACTATGTTAAATAGGAGGATGAGAGTGGGCATCCTATCTTCTTTATGTTCTTAAAGGATTCAGGATGATGTTGCCAGTGGGTTTGTCATATATGGCTTTTATTGTTTCAAAATATTTGCCTTCTATTCCTAATTTGTTGAGAGTCTTTATTATGAAATGATATTGAATTTTGTCAGTTGCCTTTTCTGTGTCTATTGAGATAATCATATGGTTTTTCTCCTTGGTTTTATTGATATGGTGTGTCACATTTTTTGATTTGCATATGTTGAGCCATCCTTGCATCCTTGGGATGAATTCCACTAGATCATGGTGTATAATCTTTTTGGTGGGCTGTTGTATTCTATTTACTAATATTTTGTTGAGGATTTTTGTATCTATGTTCATCAAGGATATTGAACTTTAGTTTTCTTTTTTTGTTTGTTATATCTTTGTTTGATTTTGGTAACAGGGTGGTGTTGGGCTCATAGAATGACTTTGGGAAAATGGCCTTTTCAGTTTGTTCGAATCATTTGAAAAGAATTGGTATAATTCTTTTTTAAATGTTTGGTACAATGTGGCTTTTTTAAAAGTGATAATTGGGAAACCATTTTTTGTTTTCTTTTTGAAGAATCAATCTGACACTGGTAAGACAGATCATGGGTCATGTTAAGTAGGTATATGTATGTATAAGGTATATGTATTATATGTATGTATGGTTTTTTTAACTATTACTTCAAACCATTAAAGATTTTATATTCAGGCCGGCCCCATGGCTCACTCGGGAGAGTGTGGCACTGATAGCGCCGAGGCCGTGGGTTTGGATCCTATATAGGGATGGCTGGTGTGCTCACTGGCTGAGCATGGTGCAGACGACACCAAGCCGAGAGTTGCGATCCCCTTACCGGTCAAAAAAAAAAAAAAAGATTTTATATTCATGCTCATTCATTTTGCTAAAATATTGATCTCTATTCTTCATTTTTAGATAATGCCAAATTTCAAAGTTTAAAAATATATTTGTTGGTGAAAATTAAAAACAAAAACAGCATACCTAAAAAAATAAGAAGAAAATGTGCATTAGTACCATCCTGGCAGTAGTGTGATAGCATGTTGCATTCTTGCTAGTGAGCAGGAAATTTGAAACTTACTTCAGTCATTATTACCTAGAAAGTGTAGAATAGTTTGCATGCTGAACATTTAACAGGATTCTACAATCGTTGTGGGTTCATAGATTTATTTCTTCAGGGATTTAACAAGATTTCCAATGATTTTTGTTGGGGGGCTGGATAGACTAATGCTTTTAATATCCATACGTTTAATGAGAAATCCTTGAATGATTTTTTGCATACTTTCCAAGGGCAGGACAGATAGGAGCTACTTCTCAGCACAGTGAAGCTTCCTAGTATGACTACCATGAAAACAGCCCATCACAGCCCCACCACAGAGAACATCAGAATTGATCTCATTGGAATCAATTCTTATTGGAATTCTCCCATAACTCCTCACTTGTGAAACACAGTCTATCATGCACATACTTTATCTGAATTTAACTATCATAGCTTTGGAAGAATGCAGTCTGAGTCAAATCTTTATATTTAGGCTCTTCTATAAACTCTTTATGATAAAACAAAAATATTTTTGTACTAAAGCTCTGTAAGTAGTACACATAGATTAGAATTATATAGGTGACTTAAAATGGTGTTAAACCAATTCCTGAGAATTTACATTTCATGCATATTTAAAATATTAAGTAATTATTATTGAGTATATTTACATTAATAATTTATTTAGTACCCTTTTTCTCTCCCTAATGTGTCTGTTCAATTTTACTGAAGTGGATTGTTGTCTTTGTGTCACAAAACCACCGTATAGTTATTAAAAAGAATATGTGTGAACAAATGCTCTTAAAACCAAACATAACTTTTAAAAAATTTGATGGCTAGAAGAACATATTCAATGTTACATTTTATATTTGGCTCATATTTATAGGACATCATTTTATATTACTATTCTATTACATTGCATTTTATATTCTTTTAGAATATTTAATAACTTCAGCAACATTATTAATATAGATTTATATTAAAGATAAAGCCGTTTAAAAAATATTTGTAATAATTTGCTCCAGCATTTTCATTGAAAAGATTTTTATTGACTCCCCCTGTTGGAAATATGCACATATGCACATATTTATACTTTGTATCCCTATATGTGCATATGAATTTACATGAAATTACTCTTCCTAGAGTTTATATTATATTTCAGGTGATGGTGGGGTGGTGGTGTATTATATAGAGGATGTTATCTATGGTTAATTTAAAATTTACAATAAAAACAGAAAATTAATAACAATAATCATAAGTATTGATGATAAGGCTCTCAAGTGAATTAAAAATTAGTCTTAAAGGAAAAACACTTAATTTATAGGTTTTTGAGCATCATTTTGTGTGCCGTCCTCTTGAAAGAAAATTGAGATGACTTGTATGGACAGTTTTGAAATTTCTTTTCATTTAATCTTCCGAACTTAAATTATTTATTTATTACATCAATTCTACAGTTCAAAGGCACAAATAGGAAATATGTTTTGGAAGATTTTTCTTGGTGTTGATTATTAATTTATATATACAAAGCAGGCACTACTAAACTACCATTCTTTCCTCTCTTTTTATATGTCGTGTTTCTACAAAGTAGAAAGGATGTTAGAGATAAAGCAGAGTGTGGATTTAACTAAGTGTAGTCCATGAATATTTGAAATTCTGTGTATATTTCTCAACGATTGAGAATAGCAAAGAAAGTATTTAATGGACTTATTTTTTTGCAATATAGCGCTTCTTTATTAGGATTCATTTATTAATTCACTTGAATATTTATTCATTTCTACATTCAAGTAATTTCTGCTTGGCCCTGACTGTGTCTCAGTGGACACTGAGGATGTAATAGTGAACAAGAGTTTCTTCCCTTCTAGAGTTAACATTCTGGTGGTGGTCATAGGGGAAAAAGACAAAAATATGAACGGAAATAAGCAAAATACTTTCAGATAGTATATGTGCTACAAATAGATGAAATAAATCAGGGTGGTGAAAGATCTTCACAGAGGTGGGTCTGGCAATTATTGTGTGGGTCAGGGAGGCACCCCTGGGAGAGTAACATTTGAGTTGAGACCTGAATGACAAGAAGGAGCCAGATAAACAGAAGTGCATTTAGAGGATTCCAGATGAAGAAAACAGCAAGTAGAGAGGCTATTAGGTGGGGAAAAGCTTGGCCTTTGAAAAGAGATAGAAAACATGAGTTGAGGTTGGAAGAGGCAAGTTGTCATGTAGGGCTCTGTAAGTAATTTGCTTTTTGATTCTAAGGGAGTTAGGGAGCATCGGACTATAGGTTGAGATGGAACTTGATCTAACTTATGTTTTATGAGTAGAAAAATGGATTGCACTAATAATTATAGGTTGAAAATCACAGTGGATTGTGGAAGGGTGTGGGAAACAGTGATACCAGTTGGGAGGCTATAGCAATAATACAAGAAAAATATAATGGTGGCTTGGGCTAAGATGGCAGCATGGGAGACGAGAAAAGTATGGTATAATTTGGCAGCTCATGGACTAGATCTGGTTGTGAGAGAAAGAGAAATTAGGAATGACTTGTATGTTTTTATGTAAATGGAGAGGATGGTGGAGTCCTTTTTGAGATGGGGAAAAATGAGGTGATTTTGTGTTTCAAAAGATAAGTCAGGAGCTCTGTCTGACAATGGGAGTTAAGATACTTGTTAGACATCATGTTGGAAATGTCAAATAAGTGGCTGTGGCTATACATGTCTGGAAGCTCATGTAATAGGTCACGGTGTTAAGGTAGAAGCATTCTGTTGACTGAACCAGGCATACAGGGAAGACTGATGAAAGTAATACTGTTGTAATTAAAGTAGTTGCATTGATGCAGCAAATTAAATGGGTATATGTGGACATTTTAACAGATTTCATAGATATAGATATTCATAATTTTTTTTTAATTCTCCATGAGAAATCTTTGCAGTAAACTGAAAATTCTTTCCGGTTTTATGCAGACTAATATCCTTAAAGCATCAGTTATCAAAGTGTGGTCTGGAGACCATTTTAGGAGCTCCTTGAGATCAGAAGTATTTTTATAACAACACTAGCATGTTATTTGTCTTCTTCTGTTTCATTCTTTCATGAATGTGTGGTAGAGTTTTCTACAGGCCACATGGGGTATGATATTGCAGCAGATTGATGCAGAAGCAAAGAATACAGCTGTCTTTTAAGCCAGACATTGATTAGATTTCCCCAAAGTGTAAAACCATGGTATACTTCTTATTAAATTTTTTTTAAATACAAATTTTCATAAAATGTATTATTTAACACGTTAATAGGGTTTTTATTGTTATTTTCAAGTGAATAAAAAATTAAAACATTTTTTCAGTTTTAAAATCTAATAAAGTAACATCAATAGAATTAACCCACATAAGAAAAGGCTTTCTGAGGTTTTTAATAGCGTAAAGAGGTCTGGAGACTAAACGTTTGAGAACTACTGCCTTAAGCCAGTGTCCTGAAGACTAACATGGCCAGATGGAAATTTGTTTCAGGAAAGAAACTGGGATTAGTTTAAAGTGTGACATAATTAGATATTGATGCCCCTTGTCCAAACACACATACCTAAAGCTATGATACCAGACTTGATATCTGGTCTTTTAAATAAAGTCTTGGTAAGTTAGAAGCAGAAAAATTTCTGTAAAGGCTGGCATTTAAATCTAGTGCAAATAGCCAGTACAGATCAACAATGGGCAAGTAACTTCCATTGAAGTGCTTATTTTTTCTGTTAATTACATTACATTTTGCAGTTTGAAAAGTATCCTTGATGCATTTTGTGGGTTTTGTTTGCACACTTTCTAATGTTCAAGATTTGGGAATTGAATTGGGCTCCCCAGTGATTACCCTGAATTAGTGCAGTAGGGCACTGACAGTTTTTGTGTGTGTGATTAGACTTTAATCATAGTATCACAGTTCTAAAGGAATAAAGGAACCAAATGTTCTTTGAATCCAGTCAGCATTTTGGTGGGAGGAAATGGTTTTATACTTTGTCTATTTCTCACTTTAAAAAACTTGTACGGAATGGCCAGTTAGCTCAGTTTGTTAGCATGCAGTATTAACACCAAGATCAAGGTCAAGGGTTCAGATCCCTGGACCGGCCAGCTGCCAAAAACAAAAACAAAAACAGCAAAACTCCTAGAAGACATAACATTTTATTTTTTGATAGCTCAGTACAGTAACTCATCTAATACCATAAGTGCTTTCAAATTAAATAAGAGAATACATTATTTTGCACATGGTCCCAGTGTAGTACTCTCAATGCATATATAAACCTAAATTGTCAGCTAGCTATTGAATGTCTCTTTGAATGTCTCTTTTTAAATTCTTATTGCTAAGTATATGTTTGAAATTGCTACACGTTTCTCTTGTGATGCATTTTGCTAAGAGCTTTTTCATTTGCTAGTACATTTGCTTGTTTTTGATATTTTACCAATATAATATTAAGCATTTGGGGAATAAATTTTTTAAAAAGTGTTGCTTTCATTTATTGTAATTGGGAAGACAACTTTCTTCTTTCTTCTCCCAAAGGCAACTCTTATGAGATAAGTAACAATGGAAGATAAAAGAGTTACTGCAGTGTGAAAACACATGACATTATATAGTGATAAGAAATTAATTTTAGGGTTTGCTTTTTATGCAGGTTATATATAGTTCAGTATTTTCTGCAACAGTACGTTTTGTTTCCTGTGCTTACAAAACACAGCTTTTTCCTGACATAACTAGACTGCTGAATTAGGTTTCTGTCTCTTGTCTCTATGTGTTTTATATTATAAACTTTAGCCAATTAATCTCAGTTGTCTTGTAGAGAAATGGCCACAGGACTAAGCCATAAATCCTGGGAGTTTAATCCAGATCCATCCATTGAGCAGCTGTGAGACCAGATTGAAATTATTGAAAAAATCCTCTTTGCATTTTATGTAGTTTATTCTACAACTTTATAGATGACACCTCCTTTTCTCTCTAACATTTGCTCACACTAGAAATTCAGGAGTTAATCCGGAATCTGTTGATCACAAATCTTATTCACTCTATCAGCCTATCACTATCATGTGTCCTGTCTGCTTCTGCTTTAATTCAGCCCTCATAGAGTCATGCCTGAATTCCCCCACAATTCCTATAGGTCTTCCTGTTCCAAGGCTTATTCCGCTTTCACACATTCTTACAGGACCATGGGCGACATCTCGTGTTCATGTCATCCTACTGCTTAACTTTTTCCAGTGCCTTCTTATAGTAAATATCCAAACTCCATAGGATATAAGGCTCTATAGCGAGTTGAAGAGAGCTGGGTTTTCAAACTTGGCAGATGTGAACTTGAATACTGACTCTGCCACGTAGGTAATCTTGACGAAGTTCTCTAATCTTTTCAAGTCATTGTTACCTCATTTGTCAAATACTATACTATACTTCAAACTTCAAGTCCTGCATCAGGCATGTGGGAATAGCCATCACACATTGATCTGCCCTGATATCCTGCTAGATTCTGCACTCACCAGTCCGTGGCTCTGGCTCAACCTCCTCAAATGCTTGCCATCTCTATTACTCTGTACATGTTTTCCTCTGCTTGGATTCCGTGCATGAAAAATTACTGTTTTTCAGAGTCAATGTAGAAGTTGGCTCTGCTAAGACGCCTTCTACATCCCAGCTGGGCTGGACTGTTCTCTGAAGTTCCGAACATCCTCTATGCCCCTCTCTATAAGCTTATTGTTCAAACTGTTTTATTTATCCAGGAATAATTACTCATTCAGGAAATACTAATTTTGCATATATTATGTGCCAGGCATTGTTTTAAGTGTTTGGGTTATAGCAGAGATCAAAGATTACAAAGTTTTTATTAACATGGTACTTATATCCTAACAGTGAGATACATAACAAGCAAACAAATATTTATAATGTATGTGTGTGTGTGTGTGTGTGTGTATTTAACCAGGTAGTGACAAGTGCTATGAAAACCAAAGCATGATAAGGGGATAGAGACTGACATGCAGGATGGGGAAGGGATCGTTGTTTTGCAAGGTGTCAGGGAAGGCCTCTCTAAGTTGAATATTGACGGAAATGTGAATGAGATGACAATGGGCAGTGCAAATATCTGGGAGGAAGAGCATTTTAGGCAGAGGGAATAAAAGTGTGCAAATCCCTGTGACAGGAGACAGGGATGTGTTTGACATGTTCAAAGAGCAGCACAGAATCTAGCTGGAGTGGAGTGTGGTTGTGGGGTGGAGGGGAGGTGGGGATTGGGTAACAAAGCTAATGATATAACAGAGCTCCAATGGCATTGTAGGCCATGCTAAAGACTTTTAAAATTTAAACATCAAGGTGGGAATCTATAGGAAGTTTTGAGCAGAAGAGCAGTGTGCTCTAATTATGACTAATAAGGGACTTTCTTGCAGCTATGAAAAATAAATCTCTGGTACCCAGGAGGGAAGCAAGAGATATCAGCTGCAAAGCTATTGAAATAGTCAAAGAGGGAGATAATGAAGACTTGGACTAAGGTGGTAAAAGGGGGAGGTGGTAAGAAATGGTCAAATGTAGGAATTATTTAGAAAGTTCAGCTGATAGTATTTGCTAATGGATTGGATTAGAAATGGTATGTGAGATAGAGAGGAGTGAAGGATGACTCCAAGTTTTTGCACTGAACAATTGGAATAATAGAGTTGCCTTTTACAGAAACTGTTAAGACTAATTGAGGAGTAAGACTGTCAGGGAATATCTGGTGTACAGCAATTGCTTATTTATCATGTCAGGGATTGATTAAATTGTAATAACAAAGAGCCCTCAGAATATAGTTGTTCAAATAAGATACTCATATAAGTTTACTTCTCTTTCATGTAATGTCCTAGAGGCTAGTGGAGGAGGCTGGTGGAGCAGCTCTACTCCAGGTGGTCATTCAGGCACCCAGGCTTCTTCCATCTCGTTGCTCCAGCATCACCCAGGTGTTGTTTTTTGTATACATGGTTGAAGCTGGGTCACTACCTAGTCAATGTTCTATCCTGTGGGAGGGGGAGAAAGAGAAATGGCTGGGCAGTTAGCTTCATGCTCAAAGTTGCACACTCCATCTTCTCGCATCCTCTTGTCCAGTATTTAACTACAGAAGACTAGAAAAAGTAATCTCTCAAAAGCAACCATCTGTCCAGTTAAAAAACCAGTGGGGTGGTCCCTTACTAAATGAAGAAGGAGAGAATGGAAGTTAGGGGACACTATGCAGTATTTGCCTCTCTCTCATGAGTAACTTAAGGTCAGAAACTACTATGTTCTTTCTAACCGCAGTACAACACATGTTCACTATATGATGGTTTCCTTAATAATAAGTTAATTATATGGAACAGAAGTTATTTTGTTCTTGATATTGTGCTTCCTCCTATGAACTTTTAAATTAATTTTTAACTCCTTTTTCATATTTCAGACTATAATTTTAACCTATCCTTATCACTAATGGAGAATAACTGCAGTATTTCAATTATTTTTGTCAGTGTCTTACATTTACTTATTCTCCAGGATAAACAAGTCGTGATGAGGTATTGTTTATGATTTTTTAAAGAGTATTTACCTTACATACTTGCTTCCAAATAACAGTTCTAGAAATAATACTCAGTGAACAGAGAATGAGTCACTTCCGTATAGTAAAATCGTATCACCTGTTCCAAACTGCATCATTTTCCATACCTCACGTAACACTTCACTTAAGCTGAAGGCTGCTCCTGTCTTCTTAGTACTACTTAGCTTAAAGGTTAGAGAAAATGTAATTGGGCTTAAACATTTTTTATAAAGGGATCATAAACCACATAACATTTAAAGATTATGTTTTGGAATAAGAAATCTAATCTGGAGATAAAATTTAATAAGAAAACAAATTGGTATGACAAAGTATTTTACAATCAGGCAACTGAGAGATGACTTGTAGAATGATATGTCTCATTTGGAAAGCTTGGATTTGGGATATCAGTATGAAATAAAAGTAATTTCTTTTTGTCTTTTTTTTTTTTTACTGACCGGCAACGGGATCGCAACCCTCGGTGTTGCGCCTGCACCGTGCTCAGCCAGTGAGCGGGAACCGGTCTCCACATGGGATCCGAACCCTCGGCGGGAGTGCCGTCGCACTCCCAAGCAGCGCACTCTCCAGTGCGCCACCGGGCCGGCCCTAAATAAAAGTAATTTCTATTTCTTTACAATATGCCATTTTAAAAATTGGCCCTATCTTCTTTCCAAGATTGGTTGATCTATCTATGAGGGTACTTTAAAAAGTTCATGGAAAGATTATGTTTTCTTTTAATTTTATTTCTCTATGAACATTTTGAAGTACCCTGCCTGTCTATCTATCCATCATTTATGTACATGTATGTATTTCATTAGGCCATCCTATTTGTAGAAAACCACACACTATTTTCCAAACACCCTCAGAGGGAATGCTTGAATTCTTGTTTACTTATTTGCACATTTTCAAGCCTAGGTCTATATACCAAATATATATTCTTAATTTATTAATAAAATTTTGTAACAAAGATTAAATGAAGAAATGGATATTGAAGAAACTTTCTTTTTTTTTTTTTTTTGTCTTTTATCTTTTTCCGTGTCCGGCAACGGATCACAACCCTCAGTGTTGCCCCCGTACCGGACCGGGGACCGGCAACGGGATTGCAACCCTCGGTGCTGCTCCCGCGCCTCGCTCAGCCAGTGAGTGGGAACCGGGCCGTACGTGGGATCCGACCCCTCGGGCGGGAGCGCCGCCACGCTTCCCAAGTGGCGCACTATCCAGTGCACCACCGGGCCGGCCCCTGAAGAAACTTTCTTAGTCTATCATATTCTATGTAGGCAGAAGCCTCGTTAATGTTCCCTAAAGCCTAGCCCTGAGCCAGTACATAGTAGGTGTTTCATTCATTTAACAAATAACTATTAATTGAATCTTGCTTAAATCCTATCCTTCCTGACCACAAAACTTTAGTTTATTACAAAGAATCCATACACACACCCACACATGCAAAAATACCACATACACAGACACACAGAGACACACACAGAAAACTATGCTAAATTCCCTTCAAATCTTGAATTATCTTCTTGCAGATAATTATAATTGATAATAAACCATAGATAGCTTTTGAGAAATTTCAAGCAGATGGTTAAGCATCTAGTTAATTCTGAAACTTATCTACCTGTTTTCCCTCTAGATGAAACTTTTATTCATTTATTCATTTAATTTTTAAAATCTCCCACACTTAGTCTTTTAAGCTTTCTAAAACCTCTGTTGAAATTTAATTAACCAAAGCTTTAAAAAATTGTTTGCTTGATCTAACATAATATCATTTGGACTGTGCAAACTTTATATTAAGATCATTAGAGTTGAGCAATGAGTGTGTGTGTGTATATATTCTCAACTTTTTAAAGACAGTGAGTGAGAGATTTACAAAACTGTTTGTAAGTCTTCCATCAACTTTGCCCTAAGGAAATCAAAGAAAATTTTAAAAAGTTTGAGTGAAAATGTTTAGCTTTCTGTATCTTATAATGCTTTGTCTGTAACTAAAATGAAACTTAGTTTATTAAGCTTTATCTTGCATGACAAATGTATTTCTTTGATTCTTTATAGCAAATATAGTCTTTTCTAAAAATACCCAGCCATATCACAGAATTACTGGATTTAAAAGTACCGAAAAAAATGATCAAGTCTTCCTTGAGGCTTGATTAGATGAGCTATATAAAATCAAGTTGCATGTCCTAAACATTTTGAGAGAACTGAATTTCATAAAACCTTTTACTACTGAGAATGTTTTTCCTTATGCTTAAACTAATGCAACCTGAAACTCTGTTTTTAAAGTAAATGTTTATTTTTTATCGTTAAAAAATGGAGAGCTAGTTATCAACTTCTGTTCAATTATTCTTGTTCCCAAGACTGAGGGAGAAAGAAGTACCCTTCAAGTATGTTTTTGACTTGGAGAGGCAGTAAGTATACTAGTCAGAAATAGATTGTTTTTCTTTTTAAAATTAATTTATTATCTTAATTAATTAATTTTTAAATTGACATGTATTGTACATACATATGGAGTACAGGATTATATTTCAGTAATGTTTACAATGTGAGATGATCAAATTAAGGTAATTAGCATACCCATCTACTTATGATTTCCTTGTGATGAGATAATTTGAGCTCCTCTCTTCTAGCCATTTGAAAACATCTAATCAATTATTGTTAATTATAAATGCCTAACACTACTGTACACCACTGGAACTTATTTTTCCTATCTAGCTATAATTTTTGTCCGTTAACTTACCTCTTCCTCTCTCCCTTCCCCTTCCTTTTCAAGCCTCTAGTAACCACAATTCTACTTTCTACTTCTATAAGCTCAACTTTTTTTTTAGCTCTCACCTGAGTGAGAACATATAGTATTTATCATTCTGTGCCTGACATTTCACTTAACATAATGTCTGCTAGGCTCATCTATGTTGCCACAAGTGAAAGGATTTCATTCTTTTTTATGGCTGAGTAGTATTCCATATACTACATTTTCTTCATTCATCTATCAGTGAACAGCTAGGTTGATTCCATATCTTGACTGTTATGAATAATGCTGCAAATAAACATGGCAGTGCAGATATCTTTTTGGTAGGCTAATTTCCTTTCCTTTGGATAAATACCTCGCTGTGGGATTGCGGGATCTTATGTAGTTCTATTTTTAGTTTGTTGAGGGGCTTTCATACTGTTTTCCATAGTAAGTGTACTAATTTACATTTCAACCAACAGTGTATGAGTTCCTTTCTCCACATCCTCACTAGAATTTGTTATTTTTTGTCATTTTGATAATAGCCCTTCTAATCATGGTGAGATATTTCATTGTTTCTTTAATTTGCATTTCCTTGATGATTAGTGATGCTGAACACTTTTCATATATCTGTTGGCCATTTATATGCATTTTTTGAGAAATGTCTATTCAAGTCATTTATCCCTTTTTCTTTTTTTTTAATTGAATCATAATTGATTATACATATTTTTGGGATTCAATGTTCATTTATCCATTTTTAAATTGGATTATTTGTTTTTTTTTTCTGTTTGGTTTTTTAGGTTCCTTATATATTCTAGATATTAATTCCTTGTCAGATGGATAGTTTGTAATTGTTTTTCATTCCTCCGGTGCCTTTTCACTCTGTTGATTGCTTCCTTTGCTGTGCAGAAGCTTTTTAGTTTGATGTAGTCCCAATTGTGTATTTTTGTTTTTGTTGTCTGTGCTTTAGAAGTCTTCTCCATAAAATTTTTGCCCAGATTAATATCTTGGAGTGTTTCCCCTATGTTTTCTTCTAGTAGTTTTGTAGGTTCGTGTCTTACATTTAAGTCTTTAATCCATTTTAAAGGAGAACTAACACCAATTATTCTAAAACTATTACAAAAAATCAAAGAAGAGGAATTTCTTCCAAACTCATTCTATGAGGCCAGCATCACCCTGATACCAAAATCAGACAAGGACACAACAAAAAAAGAAAACTGCAGGCCAATATCCCTGATAAATATAGATGCAAAGATTCTCAACAAAATACTAGCAAACCAAATTGAACAGCTTATCAAAAACATCATACACCATGATCAAGTGAGATTTATCCCAGGGATGTAAGAATAGTTTCACATATGCAATTTTTTCCATCACATCAACAGAATGAAGCACAAAAACCATGTGATCATCTCAATAGACACAGATAAAGCATTTGATAAAATTCAATATCCCTTCATGATAAAGACTCTCAAGAAATTAGGGAAACTTTTCATAGAAGGAAAGTTTCTCAGCACAATAAAGGCCATATATATGAAACTCACAACTAACATCATACTGAATGGGGAAAATTCAAAAGCTTTTCCTCCAAGAACAGGAATAAAACAAGGATGCCCATTTTCACCACTCTTATTCAACATGGTACTGGAAATCCTACCAGAGCATTTAGGCAAGAGAAAGAAAGAAAGAACATTCAGATTGAAAAAGAGGATGTCAAATTTTCCCTGTTTGCAAATGATCTTATGTATAGAAAAACCTAAAGATTCCACCAAAATACTCTTAGAACTGATAAACGAATTCAGTAAAGTTGCAGGATACAAAATTAAGAGACAAAAGTCAGTAGTGTTTCTGTATACCGACAATGAACTAGCTAAAAAAGAAATAAAGCAATCCCATTTACAATAGCTACAAAAAGAATAAGATATCTAATAATAAATTTAACCAAAGAAGTGAAAAATTTCTACAATGAAAACTACAAAACACTGTTGAAACAAACTAAAAAGGGTATAATAAAATTGAAAGACATCCCATGGTTACAGATTGGAAAATTAATACTGTCAAAATGACCATACTACCCAAAGTGATCTACAGATTCAATGCAATCCCTATCAAAATACCAATGATCTTCTTCACAGAAATAGAAAAAAACAATCCTAAAATTCATATGGAACCACCAAAGACCTCAAATAGCCAAAGCAATCCTGAGCAGAAAACCACCCCAAAACTGGAGGCATCACACTACCAGACTTACATATTACAAAGATATAGTGATCAAAACAGCATGGTACTGGTATAAAAACAGATACATGGACAAATGGAACAGAAGAGAGAACCCAGAAATAAATCCATGTATCTATTGCAAACTGATTTTTGACAAAGGTACCAAAAACATACATTGAGGAAAGGACAGCTTCAATAAATGGTGCTGGGAAAACTGGACCATATCTTTCATTGTATACCAAAATCAATTCAAAATGCATTGTCTTTAATATAAGAATAGGTTTTAAATATTCTCCCCACAAAAACTATGTGAGGTAATATATATGTTAATTAGCTTGATTTAGCCATTCCAGAATGTGCACATATATTAAAGCATCATTTTATACACCATAAATATATACACTTTTTATTGGTAAACTTAAAAAAAAGCCATGGACGAGTTATTTAACCTTTATGAACCTGTGTTTTATTCCCTGTAAAATAATTAATAATGCATTCCTCAAAGGTTTCTTGTGAGGAAGAACTGTTATAATCATGAATGTGAAATATTTAGCATTCATTTAAGGACATTATAAAATATTTTGTAAAATGTATACTCGTTCTTCTAAGAATAAGAAATTCAAATATTTGACTTTCTTCTCATCTTTTAAAGATATGCATGTAATCAAAAGTCTTATAGGGCCGCCCTGGTGGCGCACTGGACAGTGTGCCGCTTGGGAGCGTTGCGGCGCTCCCACCAAGGGTTCAGATCCCATGTGGAGACCGGTTCCCGCTCACTGGCTGAGCGTGGTGCGGGCGCAACACCCAGGGTTGCGATCCCATTGCCAGTCCCTGGTATGGGTGCGACACTGAGGGTTGCGATCCTGTTACCGGTCAGTAAAAAAAAGACAAAAAGGAAAAAAAAAAAAAAGTCTTATACATCAGTCTCAAGAAGTGGGAACTTTAAATTGAAAATGGTAAATGTTTAACAATTGACCTTGAAAAAACAGTTTTGATTTTTAGTTTTTGCAAATTTCCACGGTGTGCATATTTCCATCATGACTAATTTCAATCTGCCAACAATGCCTGAGTGCAGAGTTGCTAATCTGCTTGAGTTTGCTGTGGCACACCGCTGGGTATGGTCATACAGAACTTCTTTATCATATCTATAATTGCAGAATTGGTATATGAATTTGACACTTTACAACTTTGTTAATTATTCATGGGCTGTATATTCCCTCAGGTGGTTCATTGATTATACTTCCAATGTCAATTTTCTTTCAGCTCTGAAATTTCAGATTTCTCTTCAAGTCTTACCTTTGACTTTGCGACTGATTCAGAACCTGCATTTGGCAACTGTGATGCTGTGAAAATGTGTATTTGGTCTTTGGCCCATCTCTTGACATACAACTCCTAAAATCCTTAGAATCTCCAAAGTGAGAGGAGTCTTTTCATATGCTAATGATGGCTGGCATCCCTTAGGTAGCTTCGGGATGGGGGCTGGTAACAGGAAAGACCTTGGTGGGACTTTTAGTTCCAATTCCTAACCTCTGGGGAGAGGAAAGGGGCTGAAGGTTAATCTGATCACTAATGGCCTATGATGTAATCAATCATGCCTACATAATGAAGCCTCCACAAAAATCCAAGAAGCCTGGGTTCGGAGAGCTTCCAAACAGCTGAACATGGAGGTTCCTGGAGGGCGGCACACCTGGGGAGGAGGGCATGGGAACTCCGCGTCCCTTCTCCCACACCTCCCCCTATGCATCTCTTCATCTGTATCCTTTGTAATATCCTTTATAGTAAAAGGGTAAATGTATGTACGTGTTTCCCTGAGTTCTGTGAGTCTCTCAAGCAAACTAATCGAACCCAAGGTGGAGGTTGTGGGAACCACAATTTATAGCTGTTCGGTCAGAAGTTCCAGAGGCCTGGATTTTTGCAACTGGCATCTGAAGTCAGGGGACAGTCTTGGGGACTGAGCCCTCAACCTGTGGAATCTGATGCTGTTTCAAGGTAGACAGAGTTGGAATTAAATTGGAAGAAACCACGCTGGCTTGCTTGCCAGTAGGGAGAAATCCCCACACATTTGGTCACAGAAGTCAGAAGTCAATCTCTGTGATACTGATTGTTGTTGAATAAGAGCATAGAGGGAAAACCACTACAGTTTGTTTTTCCTATACCAGTACAGCCCTGTAGTGAAAATAGCACATTGGAAATATTGGTATTTACATGTATATGTTATTTCCTATTGATAAACCTACAGCATGGGTTTTTTTGATATCATATCAGTATATCAAAAGTTGCCACTTGTGATACAAACGTTGCCACTTGTTTCAGTCAGAGTTTTATACTTTCTCTTCAATTTGTTTCCAATCATAGGCTTATCAAAACATCTGTTGGCTTATTCATTCAAATATGATGATTTCTACCTGGACAGTAAAAACCATGAAACCTCATTCAAAATTTTTCCATCTTTCAAGGACATCGTTAACACCATTTCTTCCATCAAGCTCCTGTTTTTTTGTTTTGTTTTGTTTTGTTTTTTTAAAGTAATTTCTTTCTCCCCAAGTTGTTTACCTCTCCTTGGGCAAATGCCATTATACTCTAGTTCATTGGTTCTCAAAATGTGCTTTCCAGGCCAGCAACATTAGCATCACCTGAGAACTTGTTAGAAATGAAAATTCTCAAGATTCATCCTAGACCTACTGAATCGGAAACTCTAGGGATGGTGCCCAGCAATCTGTACTTTAACAAGTCCTGTGAGCCATGCTGATTCTGAGTGATTAATTGTATAATTTAGCTTCCTATTTAGCTGTATGCTTTATATGAGATGAGCAGGATTTATGAGCAATTGTATGTTTTGGGTAATAGGTACCCAAAAAACATTTGTTGAATGAAATGATAAACCAATGACTATAAGGACAATTGAAGAAACACAGGCCAATTTACTGGAGGGATAAAGGGAAAGGTATTTTATTTGGGTAGTTATCATTTGGAGGAGAAATGAGATGTGCTCTTTAAACATCTGAGTGTACAAATACAAATTATGAGTAAATAATTTGATTACAACGTATTAAAGTTAGGAGCTTTTGAATATATTGTCTCATTAAATCCTAACAATAAATATGAATTTTACCAATATACTCATTACACCAATAAAAAAAAAAAGAGGCTCGGAGGGTGTATATGTCTCTATATGTCAGGGTCATATAGTCAGGCAGGTTTCAAACCCAGTTTTCTTTGACTCACTTTCCTCATCATGTCCAGAGAATCAAATTCCAACTCTAGGAGATTGTTGGTTCAATCAATGTATTCAACAACCTTTTATTGTATATGAATATGTGCCAGGCACCATCCTCAGTGCTTAGTATTCAGGAGTGAACATCCAGTTTCCACATCCATAAAATGTAGGTAATAAAAGTGCCTAGTACTTTATAGAGATGTTGTGATAATTAAATATGACAGATATCAAAGTAATAATTAAAGAAGACATAATCAAAAATTATGAAAAGTACAAAGACAGAAAGAAAGGCTTACAGTGGGAAGTTATAATAGAGATACCTGATTTAGATTGAGTGTCAGGGGAAAATCCTCTATAGCAGTGACATTGATGCTGATCTGAACTGACAAGTATCATTTGGCCAGGTGACAGACTAAGGAAAGAAACTTCAGGCATAGACCCGCATGCGCAAAGCCCTAATGCTCGGAATGTGGTGGAGATGAAACATCAGCAGTAGATCATGGTTACACTGCATGTACTATAAATTTTCATCCACTCCTAAGTATTTGTGTTCCCCACACAAGTCTATAAAATGTCATTGATGTGACAGTAGAGCAAAATATATATAAATGTCCCACTGGGAGCACAAGTTTATAGTGAGTATGGCATCATTTTTTTTTTTTTTTTTTTAAGAGTGAAAACTAGAAAAAAATAGATACCTGATGAATTTGGAGTTTGGAAAAATCAGTATTTTGAGCAAACCTGAATTCAGCACAGTATCATCCAGTTTTTCTCCTTAGCACTAAGAATAACCCAGAATGCCTGATGGCTTAGATTATTTTTGTCCATGATTAATGTGTTGAACTATTCCCTAACTAGATTACAGTGGCATTTCTTCTATAAAATCTAGTATTAGATTTCTCCCATTCATACTAATCATTTGATATACATATAGGATGGAATTGGGTGGTTTGAATCACCAAGAGAAATGGATGAGTTTAAAATGAAATTAAATTGTGATAAAAATACTTATGTTATTTTTAAGTAGTTCTTTGGAAGACGTTACTAAGTAAAAATGTAAATATCTATTTCAATTTAATTACCTTTTTCTTTTAACGAATCTTATTTATTTTCTATGTGAGCATAAGGTTGTAAGTGGAAGCTGCTAGTTACGCCACTATAATGAGTCTATGCCTCTTGATGACCACATTATATCCTTTTTTGAATTTCCTGGAACTAGCACAAAACCCAACAGTAATAAACATGACTAATGTTTGTCGAATGGGTGTTTGAATGAAGTAGAGATTAACATGTCCAGCCAAATAACTATGAGTGAAAATAAAATGTCATATACAGTATATTTTTCATTGCAGAAATCCTGACTGATATTAATTCCTGATGTGTGTGTATACATTCCATAGCTATACTATCCATAATTACCAAATATTTACTGTGTGAAAAAAGAAAAAAAATCAAAGTAAGCGAGTATTGCTACATTGCTTTAAGTCACAAGTTTAAAATCATTTCTGATAGCATCGGTAAGATGTATGTAGTATCATTTGGATTCAAATAAAATGAAATAACAAGACAGTTACTGTGATAAAGCAACCCTCAAATATCTTTGTCTGCCACACATTTATAGTTGACAGAGAAATGTTTCAGTGTATATGTAATACTGGGTGATATTAAAAATAGATTTACACATTGAAAATTGCATATTAACTGTAATATTTAAATATACAAATTATAGAACATATGTAATATAACTTCAGGGGTAACCTCTAAGAAATATTTGTAACTAAAGAAGAAATAATGCAACTGACTGTAAATCCATAATATCCTTTGCTTGGTGCATACTTTTTTAAAAAATACACATTAGGTATTAAATGTAAATATACAAAATCCTTACTTATGTTTTTAATATGCTTATGTTTTGGAGGAACTTGGCTTGAGGCATATGCTGGGTATCAGTATTTTTTGTGAAATATGTATTTGCTAGAGTAAGAGAATTTCTGCAATTAAAATAGATATGATATAATGTAATTGTTTATAATATGATTGTAAAGAAAAAAACAAAACTTACTCACATCTTCCAAATACACTGACTTCTACCAACTAATATAACATTTTGACACGTGGTGTACACTAGACTAAGAGAACTTAATGCAGTCAAATGAAAACTATGATGCTCTACATTTTTATATTATATTGTTAAAATGTATGATCAAATATATTTTGTTATTTTTCACAAAATACCCAGAGAAGCTCTCACTGTGGCTTCATGAGCAAGCAATGCCTTAACCTTAATGGTGTCAAGTTTCAGTAACTGGGGTTATGAATATGCAAATAAGTGCTCAGAACTTAGTTGTAAATTATAAAAGAGAGGCTATATTAGCCTGAAATATGTCAAGAAGTAAATTCTTTGGACTCTATAAATATGTACTAGTTTTATTTAGCATCTATTTCGAGACTAGTCAAGAAGACATCTCTTGCATTCAGTGCTTTGCTTTCTTAAAAAGAAATTTTAAAAATGGAGAATATATAATAATAGCCACAGCTAAATGGTAAATGAAAGTAAAAGTTGCGATTTAGATGAGGTTTTAGAATGATATGGTTAATATGTAATAGTTCTCAGCCTTATTCATACATATTTATTCAAAGTATTCATCTAAATGATTTTCTTCATCTCTTCTTTCACTTGCAGATATAATAGAATATCAGTGTTGGGAAGCATTAATAATCTGAAAAAAAAAGGACCAGTGGAAGGTTGAAAGTGTTTTGATTTTACTTAACATGCTAATTGTGATATAATAGATTGGTCTTTCTTCTTAAATCCTTTTTCTTAATTAGGAGTTATGTATTATAATGAAGTGACTCTTACCTTTCAATGCTCTAATCCCTCAAACACCCAGTGCCCCAAAGTGGCCTGTATTTCTCTTCTGATCTTTACTCCCCAGATGCTATTTTTCCACGCTGGAATTTCCTTGGGTCCTTTCCTTAAATCTTAACACACTTGTTCAAAAGTTAAGGTAGTAGTGAAAAACTCATTCTCTTGAGACAGACAGTCCCAAGTCCAAATCTTTGCCCCTTACTAGCTGTGTGATCTCAAGTAGATTACTTAACTTCTCTGAGCATGTTTCCTTATCTGTGAAAAGAAAATAATAATAGTCCCTACTTCGTACTAACATTCCCTCCTATAAAATCAGCTATGTAAAGTTTTTAAGGACATCACCTGGCATGAAAAAAAGCCTTCCATAAATGCTGTTCTTTTATAATTTTGTGTCATTCCTCAGAACTCTGTGAGCTGGCCACATATCTTCTCTTTTGATCTAATTCAAATGAATGTCATAGTAATTGACAAGACCTTAATGTGTTATAAACTCCCCTCTGCTCTGCAGCATTTGACTTGGGGACCTTCAAAGACAACACACCGGAGCAAATGCTGAGAGTGTGTTCAACACCATTCACAGACTCTGTCTGAGGGGACGTTTATGAGAGGGGTGGAATCTGTCACTCACATCACCCTGTGGAGGCTTATTCTCTGTACGTGTAGGGGCAGCTTGGTTGATTATGTCACCTGTGCCTACTGTCTGACTCTTTTTATTTTTTGCTTCTAACCTCAGGGCTGGCCTAAAGGCAAAAATAGTTAAGTAGACTTGTTTGCCTTTGCCGTCTGCCTCCCTCCCCTTTAACATACTTTCCCCATACTCCAGTATCCCAAAGATCCACATCTTTGAACTAAGGACAGCTGGTGCAGAAGATATAAATCTTATTTAGCAGACAAAAAATCCCAGTTAACATATATGAAAATTTAAGTATGGGATTCTATCATATAATTTCAATCTAATTAAACCTAATGACTGGTTGTGCTTCCGTAGTAAACAGTGAACAAAGCAAAACGTGTGAATTTCACCCTGTCTGCTCATGAAGTTAGACCCTTATTAAGATGAGTTTGCATGATTTCAGAGTAAGTAGGTCTGCATCCAGACACAGCTGCCACAGCAATATATGGCATTTCTCATTAGGGTTCTCTCTCCAGCAGCGTCAGTGCTCTTAGACAAACTTTATGTCTCGTCTTGCTTCGAATAGCTCTTGCCCATATTTAAGTAGAGAGATTGGGGGAAGAGGTTTCAGTCTGCCTATTTCTTAGAATTTAAAAGAGATTACTTTATGGTTCTTAATCACTGGAAGTACTCAAAAAGAGGTAAAAATGAACCACCCCCGATTGCTTTGATCCATCTATTTTATTATTTTGTCTCTAAAGATTCATTTAAATGTTTAGAACATTTTTATCATATTTAAAATATAATTCTTATCAATGATGGCATTTATTACTACTACCCTTTGGATTGGGGAACACCTTACAGACCACACTGAGGAGAAGACAAGATCCTGGGGGAGAAAAGGTCTTGTCCCAACCCTTGCAATGACACAACCAGCAACAATAGCATCTTCTTGTTCTGTTTCCTGAAAGAACACTTTGCAAATCACACTGACTGAAACTATTATCCAGAATATTTTTAAAGAAAATTTTGTAATACCAGTTTGCTGGAATTTTTAAAAATTTTAGATGAGGGACCAATACCTGTCCTTAGGACATAAAAATAGTTGAGGCTACAGTTACCAATGCTGATCACGTACCGGGCTCTGTTCTCAGCATGTAATATGTATTATCTCATTTAGCCCTCGCAGTGGCTCTAAAAGAGGGAGGTTCTATTATACACATGTTACAGGTGAGGAAATTGAGATTCAGGTTTACCTGTCCACTGCTGCATTTCTATTAAAGGAGACTTCAGCACAGGTCTATATGACCAGGGAGTCTGTGTACTTAACCTCTGTATGATATTGACTCTTGGAGGTATATGGCATATATGGAAAGATTGGATTGCAGCAGTTTTGGCAGTCTACCAAATAATCAAATTCATATTTGGACTGTAATCTACTTTTGATGAGGGGAAATATATAGTTAGAATAATACTTTTTGTGAAGTATTTTGTAATTCCAACCCAGTTTTTTCATGAGGATCCTAATTCCCATGACTGGATGCCCAATTGTCTTTTTATTCAAAAGCATTTTTTTTTTTATCATTCAGACCACCAACAGAATATAATACACTTTTTGTGTAGAACACAAATGCTTTGAGCTGACTATACAAAAGTGCGTCTCTTCGAACTGATGGTGTTTCAAGTTGCGCTTTTTTGGTGTTGAAGACTCTGGGATAAAGAATGAGAATTCTGCTGTGGAATGTAAAATGAGAATTCTTTATTGATATTTCATGATTATTTCATACCAATAAAATATGCCTGAAAATAAATGAAATTGATTATAAAGATTTCTTATCAACAGATCCAAAGGCCAACAGGCTTTTCCGTCCCAGAACAGCTATGTTTATGTCCATGTCACTGCAGGTACACTCCTTTAGCAATAGGTCTTTGGACCACATTTGGGCCAGGTCTGTTTGTGGCCAACAAAATGCATGCAAACCCTCTCAGGCTGGTCTGAGACTTACTGCTGCCAATATTTAAAACTGATGGCATGTCACAAGGGTTAGAGTGGGTAATGGGACCAAGCTTGTCTAGAAGTGCGTGGGTGCAGTTACCCAATGGGATCTGGCAGATAACATGGATTTAGACAGGCAATGGTCTTAGCCAAGATTTCAATAAAAGCGTCAGTGGACAGATTTGCATGCAAGATCCAGCAAGGCTGCCAGGTCTAGAATTTGTGAAGTCTTATATCAGCATGCCCAGCAACATTAACGTTCAGGGAACATCACTCACCTTGAAGTCCAGTAGCCTTTAGGAAGCATTGAATTTATACTTAGGCAGAAGTCCTTTACTCTTGGCTTAATTTATTCTTCATCCTAGGAATGGGCAGCCCTGGGTTGAGAGGGTTGAACATAGGCCCGATTTATGTAGGAAGAAAAAAGTATAATTGCAACAATTCCATTGATTGTTGATATATTTCATATTAATCAAAAAGAATGACATCTATAAACTATTTTATAAGATATAATCTGGTGAGGAAAAAAGACTAATAACATTTTCACTGGTCTTCTTTCTCCCTTAAAATGCTGCTAGATGGATAGTGGCTTTTAGTAGAGAAATTAAAACTATTATCAAATAATGAAATAATGTAACAGTCAAAATAAAAATTATCCTGCTTCGTACATAATGACGATATCACACAAACCTGCAAACTCTAGTGTAAGGTGTGGTTAGTCTCATCAATGATGTAGAAGAGTTCCACTTTCTCCTCATCTCACCAGCATTCTTAATTCTCAGTCTTTGATTATAGCCAGTCTAACTGGGGTGAGATGATATTTCAATGTGATTTAAGTTTGCATTTCCCTGATGATTAGTGATGTTGAGCATTTTTTCAAGTACCTGTTGGTCATTTGTATGTCTTCTTCGAAAAATGTCTGTTCATCTCCTTTGCCCATTTTTTAATTGGGTTATTTATTTTTTTACTGTGTAGTTGAGTTCCATATTTTCTTTCCAAACATTAAAGGTTGTATATGTTTATCCTGCTGTAGCCATGATAATTTAGAAGAAAATGAACAAGTGTGAAGTGGTCTATACAACTTGTAGTTGCCTTACACGTCACTTAGTAGTGATTGGAGTGAAACTAATGAGGGGTTTTCTATTTCATTTTAAGATTACTAGCTAAATCCCAAAATTAATTTCATCAGCAGATTATATTTTTATTTTTATATTCTACTCTTTTAACTCGAATCTAATTAAGCAATATTACTTAGCTAATGCCATAGAGTTCTTAATATAAATTTGTGCAATTCTTTGGCCTAACTTTTTTGAAAGCTTACCGTAAAGGAGAGTTGTGTTATTAGGTTTGCCACTTTTCAAGCATAGAAATGCAGCTGTGGCAGTTAGCATCCCTTGGGAGAAGCTATAGCCAGCAGGTGTGTGAGAGAGGCCAATTGATCCCTTAGTGTCCAGAGACTGCCAGTCCCTTCCTTTCAGCATTTGGATTACTGACTTCACAAGGCAGCTACAACTCCTTAAAATTGATTTTGATTTTGATAACACTTATATTATTGAGAGGGAATTTAACATTGAGCTTATTTTATCATTATAGGCAGCATCACAGAATAGCTAAACCTGCAGATATTTTATAGGGTTGAGTCCTGGATCTGCCACTTTGCAAGCAAAACAATGTTGAAAAAGTTATCTAACCTCTCTAGGTCTCACTTTTATCAGCTGTAAAATGGGGCAATAACAGTATCAACCTCAATGGGATGTTATGAGAATTAAATAAGGTGCTGTAAAGGAAACACTTATAAGAGTGTCTGGGGAATATTAAGTCTGCAGTAAATTATATTTATTCTCAAGTTCAGACCAGTATTTTTATTTTTCAACCTGACTTTTCTTACTCTATGCCATTCTATTCATAACATAACACCAAGACAAAATAGGCTGTACATTACCATATTCAAATGGATATGAATTGAGGCTTACTTTATTTTGACGTTTTACTTTTTAGTTCTAAAACTTTTTAAATTAAAAAGAAATATGTGTTCAGTTTAGGATATATATTAGCAAAAACATAAAAAAATCTTCCTTAATCCCATGACCCAAAGAAAGCCAATATTACTATTTTGGTTTGTAATCTTTGAGTCTCCTCCTTTTTTGTGATTAAAAATATATAGGAACTTTTTAGAAAATGGAATTATACTGTTCATGATGTTTGGTAACTATAAATAAACACATTGTGAACAACTTTTTAAGTCTTTAAATATTATTTTATGAAATAATTTTTTACAAAATAATTTTTAATGCTTGAACAGTATTCTGCAGTGTAAATATAATGACATTTACTTATTTATTTTTTATTATTTAAAATTAATTCTTATTCCTTGATCATTTTTCTTTTGAATAATTTTTATTTTGATGTTTATTATTTAAATATTAAGTAATTCTTTTATTTGGATATTGTTTTGTGTATATCTTGTATTTGATTAAAGTTTACATTAGAAAATGATGGATGTCACCAGCACTCTGCAATGTGGGATGAACAAATATGATTTTTTAAAGTGCATAAAGCATAGCAGAACAAACATCCACACTCAGTTTCTCCTCTGTGCTATTAATGCAGTAACCACAAAAGAAATACATTAGTGCTCTGTCATGCCCTTGTCAATTACTTTTTTTCCTGCAAGACATATCTTTCACTTGCAAGATAAATTTTTTTTGTTTATTTATTAATATTATTTTTTAACATTCTAAGATGTTGCAGAGCAGTTGAGGGGAAGGGGAGAGGGGAAGAGGGAAGAAAATAAGGTGGGCAAAGGAGGAAGGAATGGGGCATGGTTGAAGCCCATGGCACCCCCCTCATTCCTACAGGGGAGACCAGGGGGCTTCCAGTGGCAGCTAGGTGGTTGTCACTGGTGCGGGTGTTGGTGGGGGCATGAGTGAGGCTCTTGGCTCCCCACTGCCCCAGCTCGGGAGCCCAGGGCACTTCCTGTGGTGGCTTGGTGGTCATAGCCGGGCTGGTTGTGGGTGTCAGCAGGCATGGCTGAGGACCCCGGCCTCCCTGCTCCCCAGCTTGGGAGCTCAGGGGGCTCCTGGTCCTTCTAGGTTTTATAGGTGTTCTTTGGTGATGTGAGATCTTTAGTAGTCAATATCAAATTTTGTCTTTGATCTGTGGGTGTTTTGTTTTTTCTTTCAGTTCTGTGTTGGACTATTCACTGTTCTCACCACTTAAACTCTGCACTGGAACTAATTTGTTGTCCTTTGCTTACATGTAAAGTGCGGGGTCTTCCTGTGGGGACCAGCACTTGAGCTTTGTAGTTGAGCAGAATTGCTGCTTTGTTGCTGATTCCCTGGGAAAGGCTTTTTGTGCAGCTCTGGTTTTAATGGTTGACCTCGTATGTACTCCTGGGTCTTGTGAGGTCCAGTACACCTGGGTTGTTTGGAAACTCTGGGTCTGGGCCTGCGACTTTTCAGCCAAGTGCATCCCCTGCAGATCTATATTCCTGATCAGTTTTCACTGAGTGGTCCTGAGCTGACTGGGGGACAGATCAGCTGTCCATGCTGTGCCCCAATGTTCCCCAGGCGGGTCCATCTCCCCCACTGAGCACACTTCAAACACTTCCCATGGGACATGCTGTATGCTGGTCCCTTGTGATGACTCACCAGCCTCTGAGTGGCTCCTTTTTTCAGTTGTTTTGGCTCCTCTCTCCTATGTGGGTCCACGGGAAACTTGTTAGTGGTCTTGCTGGCCTGGGGGCCACCAAGGCCTTCTTCTCCCCTGCTGCCTCCAAGAAACTTCATCCGAAGGGCACAGCTGTGTCTTTTGCTTCGTCTGCTCACCAGGGCCAGCTTTCTAGTGGTTGGGGCTCAAAGTGGTTGGGGCAATCCTTTCTCTCATCATGGCTTCTTATGCCTTCATGCACTCCCTAGGTCTCTCCTCCTCTTCCCCTCAGCTCTAGAGGCCCCAGCTTGGCTCTTGTCACTTTTTAATAGTTGCAAATTGGTTGATTTGTGGGAGAGAGTGACGTTGGGAACTCTCTATTTTGCCATCTTGGCCAGAAGCTCCTTAATGGCATTTATTTAAGTAATCCCATACTGTTGGACATTTGGCATTTGAATTACTTCTGTTTTTATCTATCTCTTTCATAACACCGTTACAAACTATTCTGCAATGAATACTTATGTTATTGCGCACATTTTAAATAATTTCGTTAGGATAAATTAATAAATTTGTAGAATTATTTGATCAAAAGGTATGTGCATTTTAATATCTTAAAAGTGATTTTAAAAAAATAGGTAATGCATCCATGGAATACTAGAATAAAAAATTACTGAAAGATATGTCAGGTAAGACTTCCTTCTCACCCTTGTCACCATCCACCCAGTTTCAATCCATCTACCTATTTTTGATCTGTTCCCTCTCCAACATTTCTTTTCTAATCTTCCAGAAATTTTTTCCTACAGTGTATTCAAGCAAATATAAACCTATATTCTCTCCCTGCTGGTCTCACATAGATAGAAGCATATAAGCCACATGCACTGCTTCCTTTCTCTTCTCAAAAGCATCTCTCATTCTCATTTATAGCTGCATACAATTCCACTGATAGATGCGATGGTTGGTTTCATCTTTTGCCACTTACATTATTTACACTTTTTGAGTGCATCTCTTTAAGAAATTTCTAGAAGTGGAATTGCTGATCAAAGAATATGTGAATTTATAATTTTATTAAATATTGCAAATTGCCCACCTTAGGGATTTCACCAGTTTACACTTCCACCAGCAATGAATGGGTGTGTTTCTTCCCTCCAGCCTTGCTTAAAAGAGGGTGTTATTAAACTGTCGGTTTTTTTTTTTGCCAGTGTTGTAGGTGAAAAATGATGTCTCAAAATAGATATAATTTTTTTTGCTCTTATTACGAGTGAGATTGAGCACTTTATTCACAGGAACTGTATGCATTAGTATTTTTCACTTTGTTTAAGGTTTTGATTTTGTTTTTGCCGTGAATACTGAGAAAACACATAAGTTATTTTTTTTTAAATTTTATTTTTAGCTGAATTTATCAATTTTTTCATTGATGGTTTGTATTTTGGGGTATTATTGCAAAAGCCTTTCCCGTTTTGAGATTATAAGCACCCCAGACTCTTAAGGTAGTGGCCGTTTCCTCTCTTTCTTTTCCTTCTCTGCCTGCTTGCATTTATGTCTTTAATTTATTTGAGTGTTATCCTGATGTAAGGTGTGAGGGGTGGATCCAACTTAATTTTTTTTTTTTTTTGAATTCCCCAGCTGTGCCAGCACCGTTTTCTTTCCTGTTCTGAAATGAAAGGATATGAGTATGTTCTGAAAGTATATGCTTCTGAAAGAAAGTATGTGTTCTTCACCATATATTAAATTCCAATTTGTTTGGCTCTATTTCTGGAAATTTTTTTCTGTTCTCTTTTTCTGTGTGCTAATGCCACATTGCTTTTATTATTACAGATTTAATAAATTTTGATATCTGGGTAGGGCAAGTGCTCATTTCTTTTTCTATTTTAGAATTTTCCTGGACAGATTCTTTTGTTTTTTGTTCACATAAACTTTAGAATTATCTTGTCTAATTCCAAAATTAGTTTAAAAAGAGAAGTCCTGTGAGAATTTCTTTTTAAAGGAATTTAGCTGAAATGTGTTGATTCTACATATTTTATAGGGTACAGAGTTATATTTCAATGCATGTATATGATGTGTGATGGTCAAATTAAGGTAATTGGTATATTCATTATCACAGAAAAATTATCATTTTTTGTTGTAAGAACATTTGAGCTCCTCTGTTTCTAGCCATTTGAGAAGATGCAATAAATTATTGTTAATTATAGATTGCTTAGCACTATTATACATTACTAGAACCTATTCTTCCTATCTAGTTGTAATTTTGTATTTGTTAACTAGCTGCTCCCCATCTCCTTCCTTCCTCCCCTTCCCATCCTCTAATAACCACAATTCTACTTTTTACTTCTAAAAGTTCAACTTTTTTGTTCTTTTTTAGCTCCCACATATGAGTGAAGACATTCAGTATTTATCTTTCTGTGTCTGACTTATTTCACTTAACATAGTCTCTTCCAGGCTCATCCATGTTGCTGCAAATGACAGGATTTCATTCTTTTTTATGGTTGAGTAGTATTCCATTGTGTATATTGTTATTTATATATGTATATATATATGTAACTGGAATTGCATTACATATACACAATAATAAAGATAATTGACAAATTTATAATGTGGGGTCATCTTCCTCTGAGAACTTGGTAATGGCATGTCTTTCTATTAGGCCAAGCCTTGTTTGGCATTGTTCAGTAGTGTCACAGTGTTTATTTAAATATGTCTGGAACATTGCTTATGAAGTTTTTTCTATTTTTTATATCTTTTCTTTTGCTTTTTGTAAATTATTTTATTTTATTATATATTCTAACTCTCCAGCTCTTTTTTTTAGTATATATGGAAGCTATTGATTTTGATATTTATCTTGTATACCTATATGTTAATAAATTTTGTCATTGTTTACAGTATTTTTTCAGTTGATTCTCTTGTTTCTTCCAGGTATCAGTCATAACCTTTACAAATATGAATAGTTTTTTACCATCTCTTTTGTAATCCTCATGACTCTAATTGTGTTCTTCTGTATAAATGTGTGGTTCTCCAGTGGTTGTTCTTGTCTTTACTAAGATTCTTCTCATTGAGCATAAAGAAACAAAATTTTCTTAGGGGAATATCCATTTTGTTGAGCGTTTTCTTTCTTCTTTTTTTTTTTTTGTTATCAAGGAAAATTGTTGAATTTTATCAAATGCTTTTTAGGAGCTATAGAAATGATTATAATATTTTCTCCTATGATTACTTATAATCCTTGATATTTTATATTTTAATGCTGTTAAATTCTGTTTCCTAATATTTTATTTAGGATTTTTGTATAGATGATCTTAAGTGAGATTGGTTTCTAGTTCTGTGTGTATACGCATGAGTATCTGTGCCTGTGTATGTAAAACAAACATTTACCCAGTTTTGGAGACAATGTTATGCTCACTTCACAAAAATAGTTTGGAAGACTTTCTCCTTTCTCTATGCTCTGAAACCTGAAATATCCTTCTAATTTTTTATTCTTTTAAGGCTTATTAGAAATCTGTGAAAATATTTTGGCCTAGTGCTTCTTTTTGGTGGCAGTCCTTAGGTAACTACAGCTGTATGGAACATGTTCTGTTTTCATTTTCTATTTCTTTGTAGTCACTTTTGTTAAATTTCATGTGTATGTTTTACTTGATTGCCTAAATAATTCTTTTTGTATCTTTAAATTTGAATAACATTTTCAAAATTTTTCTCAGTGAGAACTGTTCTTTTTCTCATTTCTATATTTATTTATTTATTTTATTTTTTCCTTTTTGTCTTTTTTTCGTGTCCGGCAACGGATCGCAACCCTCAGTGTCACGCCCGTACCGGACCGGGGACCGGCAACGGGATCGCAAACCTCGGTGCTGCACCCGCACCTCGCTCAGCCAGTGAGCAGGAACCGGTCTGTATGTGGGATCCGAACCCTCGGCGGGAGCGCCGCCGCGCTTCCCAAGCGGCGCACTGCTACAGTGCGCCACCGGGCCAGCCCTCATTTCTATATTTATTCCCTTGAATTATATCTTGCCTACTTGTGTTTTTGTTTTTCTTGCAGTAAGAAAAAATTATTCATATCTAAGATCTTCTTTGTCTGTCTTTTATATTTATCATTTTCTCTTTTATCCTTCCTAATTCATTTTTTTATATTCCATTTTCTTTATTTTTCTCTCATTTAGTTCTCTGTTTCTCCTAGTATGTTTTCTGTAATTTCTATGTTCTCTTTGGTTTCCTCCAATTTTTATTCATTTCTTTGATGGCTTTCTTTTAGTCTTATAATTCTTTTGTGAATTCTGCCACATCACATTTTATCTTCTTTTCTCTTACCACTTTATTTCTGAGGTCTTGCATTTCTGATTTGGGCAAGCAACGTTTCAGGGTGGGGAAGAGGTGGTTCTAGGGACTTGGGGAAATGCAGTGAGGGAAGAAGCCAGGTTATTTTTCTAATCTTCCTAATTTTATACCATGGAGGGAGAGAGACTGCTTTCTACAATTTGCCTCCCGTGTGTGTGTGTGTGTGTGTGTATCTTCACCACTTTTACTTCTATGGATAATTTTATTATTTTCTGTTCCATTAATTAGCTATATTTCTGCTTCTTAGGGTGTGCTTCTCACTTTCAGGAAGAACTGTCACTTTCTGAGATCTCTTGGTGCCAGGCCTACTTGTCATTTCAGTCTTTCTCTCTGCTTTTTTTTGCGTCCTCCTTTGGTAACCTTTTCTGATCTCAGCCTTTATACAAATTTTAAAGTCTGCAAATTATACCTAATTCCTGCTTTTGCTAAACATGAATCTTGCAGGGCTTTTAAAAATATTTTTATTTCTTTATTGCTTTTAGATGATTTCTGGGAGGAGAAAGGGGAAACTCTAATTTATGCAACCATGCTTATGCTAGAAATCCAAATTAATATTTTTCTAATCACTTAATCAGTATTGTCTTAAAAAAACATCATAAATTTTGAAAATCTAGGCTTAGTATAAATCATAAGCTCATATAAAAACAGTATATTTGAAGTTAATTGCAAAAGTTCTAGCAATGGAAGCTACACCCCCAACACCCCGTCTTTACTGGAAATGTGTAAAAGGAACTTTTGAAATAGAATCCACATCTAAATAAGGGCAATGGAATAAGTCCCATTTAATTTTAAAACCTTTGCTATTCTTTCTTGAGAACAGGATAACTAGAAGAAAATATAATTTTAGTACAAAATGACAATGTTAAAAATCTTAAGAAGTCATAAAAATAGACTAGAGTTATTTAAAATTTGACCTTTTCTCCTTGAATAGGTTTCTCTCAGACATTCAAAATTTTAGCATATATATGCTTGTCATACTACCCAAAGTTCTGAGTTTGTTTCAATGAATTTGGCTGCTAAGTAAATAGTTTGGGCAAACCAAATTATTTAGAGAGAAATTAGAATAATTTTTTTCATGCCTCAAAGACAGGTCTATAATTTGTCCCACTTTCCTCAAACAAGTTATTCATCTTGTTAATTTCTTATTATCTATCTTGTGAATGTCATATTATAACTATAAGGACTTCTGTTGCTTCTCAGATCATAAGGATACAGTGTCTGAATATCGTAGTTGCATATCACATTTACAATGACAATGGGAATTTTCTCTCCTTTTCTGAAAAGATTATTTCTTTTAATGTGTTTAAAACTGCTGGGATGGTTAAAACTACCCCAAGTTTGTTAGATCTTGTTTTGGTTTCTTGAATACATTTGACCTATGGAACAAAAGTTATTCTGCTGGTAGAAAAGGAAATTATGTCATTAAGCTTGCATTTATTTCCTGGTTCATATTGGTGCAGCGCTCTCCATGCTTTTGTCTTCTGATGATCTCAGTTTGTTACCATGTGAATGGAAAATTAGGAGTATAGAATGTTTTCAGTTAATTTAGTCTGAGGCTCTAAACACTTAATGCCGTTTTGTTGTACTGTATGATAAACACTAAAGAGGAAATGTAGGGCTAACTGAACCAGCTGTGTTTATTCACTACTGGCTGCCCTCAGTCCCATCTTTATAAAGGATCTTTAATTATAACTGACCTCATCTAGCCATGGGCTATTTTTTGATGACATAGATTCTAAGAAGAATAGCACACATGAGTAACTCTAGAAGATCATAAGACTTTTCACGTACTTTTTCATCTTGACAAACAACCCAATTATGTAATGTCTTCTTTCAGTTTCTTTTACTGGTCAAAATAATTATTAAAACTGGTCAAAGTAATTCTTTCTGTCTATCTTACATGATTATTAATCAAATATGATATTTGTTCAAATATATTTTCCTGCATGCCTACTCTTTATTCTTTCAAAACCCAATTGGAATAAATTGATGAATGAAATCATGACATTGGAAAATAACTTGAAACACAGTCACATTTTCAAATGAAAGAGTATTAATACCTGGAATGTGTGGGAGACTGGGTGTTCATGGTCAGGCTAGGGTTGACATCTTAGGTGGTGAACTGTGGTGGATATCCTAACCCAACTACACAGAAGTTAAAAGACTCCATAGAGTGAGTGCATGTCAAATCCTATAGAAAATCCAAGGCAATAAAACATAGTCACCACATTTCAAGGGCAAGACCTGGGCCAGAATCAGGCAAATTCAAGGCTCAAATTCTCCAAAAAAAATGAGATGGAAAAGAGCAAGGAGAAGATTGAGTAGGATGCTGGGTCATTTATGAATGAAGCAGAAGCATCTGCAGTATAGCATTATTGCTCTTAGCCACCTTTTATGTGAGACAGTTGGACTGCATTAAAATATCCCTTGAAAAATATTACTCTCTGTACCCTTCCCTTTATAAATCATGGCCTCTTGAGGGTGTCAGAATAATCTAGAAAAAACAAAGGTGAGGTTGGTCCTCAATAGCCTGGAAAGTGCTATCTTGAAGTGAAGAGGCCTATTAGAAAAGGGTCGTTTAGTATCTAAGCTTTTCTCTGAGGAGTGTGCTGTAACTTTGGCTTTTGCAGCGATCTAGGAAAACCTCGCTTCCTAGGAGAGGAGGCTTTGGATGGCCACCTTTTCCAGAGTCTTATGTTCTTTATGATACTCAGAGTAAACTGAACTTCCGGGTGTTTTTTGTTCAGTCTTTCCACTTTCAAAATAGCATCATGCTTTTGAAGATTCAAAGTTTTCTGACTTCTATAAATCAAAGAAAAATCTATTTTCTTATTAGGGACACAGCAGATATATAGGTAAGAAAGATACAGGGAACTGAATTGAAGAAACAATAAGAAGATTTGTAAGCAGACATGTCTGTATGTTAGCTATTTTGCCTTAAGGTACTAGCAAATTCCTACAGTGAATTCGGTAGTGGAAAAGAAACTTGTTCCCTTTTGTCCATGGAGATCACTCCCATTTTGTCTTAATGTTAAGGCTCTAAAACCCATATTTATAAACAGGAAATGCAGAGGTTGCATAATAAACTTTTGGGTCACAGCTGTTTGTTTATTCTTTCAACAAACATTTATTGAATGCCTATTATACACATGGCCCCACTGGAGAGCATAGTCTGAATCAGATAGCTTTTCTGTAATCACTAACATATCTAGAATTAAATTAACATGTTACAAATGCAGAATTGGAATTAAAAGGAGAATGATACTATTAACAGCAAATGGTTATGTATTTGTAGCCTATTGGTTGAACACTGTGCTATGTGCTTCATATTTATTTATTAGCTTATGTCATCCACATGACTCTGTCAGGGTGGCCTACATGTCCATTATGCATATGGAACTGAAGATCAGAGTTGTGGACAGCCTTACTTAAAGGTACAGAAATAATCGTGGGCAGATTCATGATTTTAACCCAGTTCTTCTAGCTCTTTGTCCAGTGACCTAGTATACATAAACCTTAGAAACGTGGAGTCAAAGTAGTTGATTATATGAGTAGGTGTGTTTGTGTATAAGTCGCTAAACATTTGAGTTCATAAGCCACAACGTTATATTCAGGTCATATCTACAGTATAAAAGCAGTTCATCTTTTGTGTTTTACATTTCAGTTTTCTTTTATTAATAACCATATTACTAATTATATGGTCACTTGCCAGCCAAGTTAAATACTAACTAAAGGATTGAATAAAAAGAAATAAATGTATTTGCATGGCTTAAATACCTGAAGCTAGTCTAAATATCATGAAAATTATTGCCTTGTGGTCCATAATTGAGTAAACTGAGCAAATGAATGTAGCAGAATTAGGAGAAAAATCTAAACAAGACTAAATGGCTCGTGAGCAAGTGATGCAGTAGAAGGGGATTGGCAGAGTAGGTGGGCACTGACGGGCATGAGAATGTAAATGAAGTCCAGAGTAAATGTGAATAAGCAGCTTGGAGGGCCAGTGAGGGGCACGGTAAAAGTGCATAATAGGAAGATGTTCTAAAGAAGGAACCTAAAAAATCAGATGCCCTAGGCTGTCCCATTGCCTGAAATGCTGGACAAATCTGGGAACCAACACCAAGGAGTTCTGTCCTTTTCCTTTGTTCTGCTGTTTTTGGTCTTGATGAATACTTCAATTTAATGCAGTGGTTGAGCTTTATATTATATGGCTCTGTGGAATCATGGATCTGAGTTCAAATGTGTTTTGCCATTGATGGGGCAGTAAGGTCTAGAACGTGTTATTTAAGCATTTTGAAGCTCCACTTCTTTGCAAAATAGAGGTGAAAATCTTTCCTATGTTGTCATTGTGTAAATGAGAGAAGAAGAAGTGAAATAAAGGATATAATATGTCTATTGTGATGCCAGGCACATCATGGATGGACAGTAATAAGCAGTTGTTATAATTATTATGCTCAGGTTGTTAAGTTCCTGTGCCTTCAGTCTTAGGCTGCTTGCTAGAATGCTTTGACTAAAATGCCAATAAAGCAGGGACAACAAAATAGGAGGCTAAACTGTTGTACCTTGATATACTCCTCCTGAAATTTGTTTAACAGCTTGAGCTCATTGAGTCTCTGATCTCCCAAATTATTTTTAAAACATAGATTAGTTCTTAGACTACCTGTAACTCTGAGAAATTAAACAGGGTGAACCAGATTGAGTATTGCTCTCTGAAAAAAAATTTAGCATAGTGGAGCTAAGATTGCTCTTATTTGAATCTCATCCTTCCTACTCACTACCTGTGTGACCCTGGATAAGTTATATAATTTCAGAGCCTCAGTTTCCTCATCTGTAAGATGAATAATGCAGTGCCTACCTCATAGGTTTGTCGCAAAGAATAAATGCATGTAAATAATTGGAGCAGTACCTGCCTCGTAGTAAGCATTCAAAACATAATTAGGCAAAGTTAGATATAATTTTATTCTTTATTTGCACCCATCTTGTTTTGTAACTGAGATTAATAATAATGATGGTGATAATAGTAATAATTTATTGAGACTTACTAATGGCAAGACACTGTTAAATGCTTTTGAATATCTTATCTCTTTTCATCCTCAAAGCAAACCTGCATGGTGGGTACTATTATTATCCCCATTTTATAGACAATAAAATTGAGGCTTAGAAGGATTAAGTAACTTGACCAGCTCACAGGTAGTGGAGTCACTACTGGAACCAAAGAGTAAAGATACAGTGCCTCAACTCAACCTTAGAAAGAAGTTCACTCATTTGGTGAATCAGGGGAAGTTCATTACATCCCACAGGCACAGTGAGTTTCTCTGGTCTTATTAAAATTTCAGATCCATTTTAGTACCGCAGAGTGAAAGGTGAAAAATCTATGAATCTATGCCTCATATTAAAGAAGATCCTCCATAAGTCAGCAGTTGCCGATGCTATCCAAATTCTATTGAATTTGTGGTGTTAGGTGTTAATTTTCAGAATTTTTTCAACTGACTGATGGTAAATCCTGTGTATTAGAGTCATATACATAAGCGGAGAAACTTTCCATTTCCTCGTAATTCTAGATTTAAATGCTGTCCCTCAACCCATTGTGGTTCATTTAAAAAAACACTCCATATGTAGATGTCCAACATTTCCATGCAGGTAATATAAGGTAGAATTATTTCCATTCAAGATAAAGCATGCATTTCAAAATCATCAGTTTTATTTACCATTTTAGAAAAGAACCCATTATATTTAATGAAGGAAGGAAGCTGCATAACCTTTGGAAACTCTATTAGCCTGTCTACACTTCATTTTTCTTATCTGCAAAATAGAATGGGTTGAGATGGGTCTCTATTTTATTTTGAAATTCTAGGACTTGATGCAAACGTTGTGATTTATATACACTACTATATTGGAATAAGAAATCTCAACAGAAAAAAATGTAGTCTAGATGTTTGTTTAAAAAGTCAATTAGAATAAAAAAAACTGGAAGAACAGTCAATTATATTGATATTTATTCAAAATATTTCTTGAATAAATGAGTAGATAATTGAGAAAAATCCATTCTAAAATATTCTCCAGACTTATTTAATAACCTACCAAAAAATTAGAAATGTTGCAGGGGAGTTAGGATAGTGAGTCCAAAGAGGAAAGCAATCTGATTAAAACATTCTATATTGTAATAAAAAAACCCCCAAAACCTGTAGAGATATTTTCATCTTAAAAGTAAATGTTTATTAGCCCAAATTAACTTCTACGTTAATGGATTATCAGTCAATATGATAACGCAAAGAATTCCAGTCTCTTTTGAAAAGGGATTGCTTGGGGGCAGGAGGATTTGGGGAGATGAAGCCTAGTAGCATCACTTAGAATAGCCATTCATACCTAGAAATCCACATTTCAGGTCAGTTCATTCATTCATTCATTCATTCGTTCGTTCGTTCGTTTTGTCAGCCTTATTTATTATTTAGTGGAGAAAACAGACAAGTACATCAATTATTTTAATATAGGTATTTAACTGCTAGAATAAAGCTAACTCAGGGGTCTTGGTGAGCAAAAGGATATCTAATTTAGCCACCTGAGATCATGGAATCCTTGCCAAGGAACTTTATGTTTGAATTAGGTTTGAAAGATGAATAGGAGTGAGAATAGACTAGTGCTCAGTAATTATTAGTTGAATAGCGGAAATAGTGGAGAAGGAAGTCATGGAGACATAGGAGAGCATGACAGTTTTGGGAGTGCAGGTATTTGAGTATGGCTTGAGCTTAGGGTAGTTTTTATCAGTGTGGCTCAGGAACCACCTGCATCAGAATTACCTGGAGGTACTCCTTAAATATGCAGATTTCTGGGTCCCACCCTATATCCACTGAATCTGAATTAAGGGTAGGGTCAAAGAATCTTGGAACAACTGCCACAGATTTTATATTAGAAAGTGATTGAAAGTGAGCTAGGAAGGAGCCAGATAATGACAAGCATTGAATGACATGCTAAGGATTTTGCCTTGATTTTAACTATCACTGCTATGCTTTGTAATCATTGTCTATACCATCCGCTCTAATATTTTTTAGATACAATGGTGGCAGGAGTTGTGGGTTAAGGTTTCTTTATGAAAAGTTTGTAAATTAGATGTTTATAAATTAGAGGAAATTAGATGTTTTTCCTTGGGATAAAAGACTAACTTCTAAAATCAAACCTCAAACTCTTTCATTCTTATCCCCAGACCTAACTTCTCTGTGGCTGGTCACCAGAGATCACATGCCAAGGAGAAAGAGGTTACTATTCTTAAAATGTGTGTTAACTTCACCCTATTTAATCCATCCACCCACAACCCTGCACAACCCCTAATTCCAATCAGCTAATCTGCATATTTGTGCTTATAGTCACAAGACAGATCAGGTGGGAAAAAGGACATAAACTGACAGCTTTCCTAAGGGAAACAGCACCCTAAAACTTCACTGAAACACTACCTGGAGCAAATCAGGAATGCTGTGAATTGTTCAGAATGAAGGCTGAATGTTTCTGCTTGTCCTTATTTTAAAATATGACCTTTACACTCAATTCAAATTCAAATTATTTTCAAATAATACTAATAATTATAATTCAATAATTTAATAATACTAATAATTATAATTCAATTTCAAATAACTCAATAATTACTTTCGAATTATTTTTCTATACTTCTTAAATATATTATTAAGACTTATTCCCACTAAAGAAAGAATATGTTTTCTCTTCTTAGTAATATGTGAGACTATGTTTAAGAAGTCATATCTAATATTTTATAAAATACAGTGCATTTTGGCACATAGAAAAAGATTAATATTTTGTTTCAGGGTTCAACTTTTTAAAAAATTATTATCAAGTTTTTATGTCCAAATTTTCTGGGAGTGTTGATCCTCTGAAGAATATTATAAAACTTCTGATCTTTCATTTTATGCTTGAATTTTTTTTTAGGTAGAAATGAATTCCCAAAGTCCTAGGACTTTCTGTTTCTCTATATGTTACCATGGATGGAAAAATTTATTTGTGTTCAGATTAAGTGTCGTATTTTAGTAGTTTCATGGTACTGGTAGTTTCCTACTTAGTAGTCTCATGGTATGTGTCTCAGCCCGTTTCATGCTGCTATAACATAATACCACAGATCGGGTAATTTATAATGAACAAAATTTGTCTCCTTGTGGTTCTGGAGGCTGCGGAGTCCAAGATTGAGAGGCTGGCACCTGGTGAGGGCCTTCTTGCTATGTCGTCTCATGGTGGAAGGGCAAAGAGAGAATGAGAGAGAACAAGACTGAACTGGTCCTTTTATAAAGAACCCACTCCTGTGATAATGGCATTAATCCACTCATGAGGACAGAGCACTCATGGCCTAATTACCTCTTAAAGGTCCCATCTCCTAACACTATTGCATTGTGTATTAAGTTTCTAATACATGAACTTTGGGGGACACATCCAAACCATAGCAATGTGTCAAAGCCACCTGCATATATATTTGCTCATACAGGAAACCCACAGTCTATAGCCTAAGCTTTAGAAATTAATCAAAACTCATTTGAGAAACAAGGTGCTGTGTTAAAAAATGTACTCCGTTCAGATGTATACAAATTTGATTCTTGGGCTCATTAGCCACTGATGAAGATGTCTTATTCATCAATTGGTACTTATTTTAGTTATCTTTGTGGTATAATTAAGTATCTTTGAATTGGACCCATTCATCCCTGAGGCAGGTTAGTGTTACTTGCATTTGAATTGCCTTCTTAATTCAGTTCAAACGTCAATTTTCAATTTTCCAATTCTTTTGCTGTTTAAATTAATCAAACGAATTAAAGATGAATAATTACTGGCTCTGTTCCTATAGTAACAAGTGTCACTTTCTGACAACTTCAGAAACAAGGTTGGTTATTTTTGGCTTTCTTTGTTTACACTTTTCAAAATCCAGGATGGGAATTGTATTTTATTTTCTTTTTATTAGTCAACAAGGCCTACTTAGGAGGCAAAGTCAGAGTTCTATGGAAGATAAATTAGGGCTCAATTAAGGTCATTTTAAGGTAGGTATCAATATTACGGAAAACACGATGTCTTAGCTTTCCATTTCTTTAAGGTCTTTGGTTGTTTGGATATATAATTTCTTTATAACTCTTAGAAACTGTCACAGGTTTTATTTTACTTGAAGAAGATATACATGATAGCAACAGAACAATCAGAAGTAGTTATTCTCTCACTTAACTTTCAACTGATATTTATTAAGTACTTAAAGTGTGCCAGGCACTGTGAAAGAAGCTGGAAATACTAGTTTTACAGAGAAATACAGTTTTTGTGGATGACTTTACATTGTAATTTTGAGTTTTGTGGAAGACATTTTCTACTTGGGCTGTAGCAGGATTCCAACTCAAAACGTAATTCATTTAGTCCTGCAGATTTTAAATTCTCTACTGCATACCTGAGGATTGAGGGGAAGGGAAAGAAAGAGAAGGGAGTATCCCTACTGTAATTACTGTCAAGAAGTAGGGGGTAGCTCACTTGGTTAGAGCATGGTGCTGACAACACCTAGGTCGGGGGTTTGGATCCCTGAACCATCCAGCTGCCCCCCCCCCAAAAAAAAAAGAAAGAAAGAGAAAAAGTAGGGGAGAGAAGGAGATATGGTAGGACAGAGAGGCCATAGATTGGTCTTTGGTAGGACAGGTGGGTATTTAGCATTATTGCCTTTGCAGGAAGTTAGAAAGCATTCTATATGCGAACAGGAGTTAGTTGTATCACCATGTTGAAAACTAGTGTATGTGTCTATGTGTGTGGGGAAGAATTGTACATGTTTGAAGACTTATATAAATTGTATTTATGTTTTATATACTTTTAAAAATAATATGCACATACACAGTTTTGCTGTAATCCAGCATATACATTTCAAAAAATAACCACATTATGCAAAATTGTGCAAAAACAACCACAGAGCACATGGAATAATGGGGCTAGGAGAGCAACACTCAAAAGCTTTGTCAGTGACAAATAAAAAAGATAGGAACTTAATAAAAATGATAACACGCTTTTAGTTATGTTAATTGGTTAATACACACATAAATACTACAATAAATATGGTACTTTACCTTGAAAAAGACCTGCAGTTTGCTAGTGGAAGTGAGCAAGGAAGGTTTGTAGCTTGTGAGTTATTGTGAAGTGGTAGAAGGAAGATTATCTGAAATTAGACACAGTTTTAACCGCAGGTGTGGATATTGGTGACTGGTAACACGCTGAGGTAGCTAGTAGATATTTGAGATATGTGCATTTGTATTTTGTACCCTTATGCAGCTTGGTTTAAGTTGGTGCCACATTCCACAGATAAATTTTTTAAGAAGTAAATGTGAAATTAGTTTTGTGCCCAGATTGTTTCCTAATATATGAATGGCACTAGAATAAATTTGTGTTTCATAACAAGCACCATAGCATATGGAGGTATATTTCCCTTCCCTCCCAAAGTACTCAACCAATGTCTTGATTTTGGCACTCATCTTCTGCTTGTATTCTGATTATTTACATTCATCATTTCCTCAAATTAGGCAGTAAGCTCTGTGAGGGCAAAGTCTGTCTCTGATATGGCTTTGATTTTTACAGTACCTATCGAAGTGACTTAAAAGAAAACCATTTACACCTGTTGAATAAATACCTGCAACTGTGTAGAAGATTGAGGCATAGATGGACAGATTTCAAGGCCAGAAAGAAAAGTTTCAAAAAGGAGATAAAATATTTGGAGGAGTGGTCTGGGGAGCTGTTTATAAAGAGGATATAGTGAATACAGAAATTCTGCAGGACTGAGATGCAGATATGTAGATACTCAGGACAAATCATTAAGAGGTTATCTTCCTCCGTTGTACTTGTTCTAGTATAGCCAGGTTGAAATGAAACAAGGTGCTCTCTGTCAGATGAAAAAGAATAACAAAAAAGAGTAGTAGGTTTAGGAGGTGCTGTATCACCAAAAGTGCTGTATTATCTCTTTGGACAAACACTGGATTTTAAACTGGTTTCTGTGAAGCCTTAGGTGCTCCAAGGAGTCCTCTCAAAGCGATTGTGAAGGAGAGGACAAAGGCAAGAGCTTTTGGTGTCCTCATCTTCATTTCAAACTTTGATTATTTGCTTTGATTACTTCATTTATGAAACACATGATTCCCCTGGTTATCAAAGAAGACAAGTTTGCAAGTCCGCATTCAAGGCTTTGGGCAGGATAGTTGGGGTAGTGGTGATGGTGGTATTATGCATTATTTGTGTGGATGTGAGCCCCATGGCTTTCTTAGTCTCAATTGGCATCTTTATATCTTCTCTTCTTTTCCTGTCTGCATGACAACAGACCTCCAGCAGTAGGGGGAGGCCACTAGAGTGTATGGCTTGGGATAGCTGCAGATATCTGTCTTATTATAGGGCCAGTGGTATAAGAAGAAATATTTTGGCTGTACTAGGTATCATGCAAAGCCTATAAAACTCAAAGCAAAATCTTTCATTTAAATACATATACAGTCAAATTCACAGTTTCTTATCTAAAAACTTGAGAACTTTTTCCCAAATGGGTATAGCACAATTTAAAACTGTTCTAAGCATCGGTAGGAGAATCATCTATTTCAAACAGTGTTGTATTAATAGAGCAGAGATTTTATACACGACTGACAAAGCATCTATAAAAATTGCATTAAAGCATGGATTGATGGAAGAGGGCTCCATAACATACACTCAGCTCAATATTTCAGTGGCTGATTGTTCAGTTTATTGATTATTAGGCCTTTCATTTTTTTTTCTATGTTGTCAGTCTTTTGGCCATTTTCTACACCAGCTATTAGACAAGAACATCCAGGTTAAAAGTTAGTGAGACCTAAGTCAGTCAATTAGGTTAACAGTTAACAGTTTTATTTAAGGGTTCGGTAGAAGAGCGTGTTGAACCCCCTAAGTAGGATTTAGAATCATCTGAAGATTTAATTAATCCATGATCATTCTCTAACAAATTACCACAAAAAAAATCAAGAATTGTTTTTAGCATTTTGGGAAATGCAGCTCAAATTTTATGCCCTGGAGAAGGAGGTAGGGCAGAGCATCATACTTGATAAGGAGCAATAATGCAAAAAGTATGATGCAAATTGATGAAATGTACATAAAATTGTTTGCCATGTCAACCAACTAACTAAATGTCTAAACATGTCAATCAGTCTGAAAAATTAGGGAGGTGAGGTATTAGTCTAATTTCATTGAATTAACAAACCCAACAATTAGCATCTTCAGCATTTATAGCTTAGCCAGGAATGTGTACCTGTACTGTGTACCTGTACTACTGCTCTCAGTCAGATATAACCTTGTGTTCTTCTAAATATAGATGCTCCTTGACTTATGATGGGGTTATGTCCTGATAAAAAATTGTAAATTGAACAATTGTAAGTCAAGAACCATCTCTACTGGTATCCTTTTGCACTGCTGTTATAACACAACATCCATTAAGAATATACTTAGCAAGCATCTACTATGTTCTAGGTGTTGTCCTAAATAGCAGGGTTATATGCAAATTCAGACCAAGACTCTAACTTTAAAGAATTCAGAGTCTGGAACGGGAGACAGATGTGTAAGTGTGGCAGATTTTTTCCCTTTACCTTTGCAGATAGTTTTTTACCCTTAATAACCAGATTTTTCTGCCCTGGCACAGTGGCCTGTATGCGTGACCACAAGAGCTCCCTGGCCCTCAGGCTTTTAGTGGCAGTCCTCCTACTGTGGGGGTGCCCCAGCAGCAGATAAGAGGGGGAGAAAATAAGGTCAGAGTATTTCTTCTCCCTCTTTCTCTCCTGTGTTTGGTTGTGATTTTCTACTGAATCTCACTACTCCTTTCAAGGCAGCTGCCTCTGCATGCTCTGTTCTTCCAGGTATTGGTGTTGTTCCCTCCCTTTGACTCTGGGTTAGGGTTGGTGACAGCTCCTCTGTTGTGAATCTTGGGATCCTGGGTTACTGTGTTAAAAACCCTGTGGCTTCCCTACATTCCATCCATACCCCTGTTAATAGTTCTTTTCTCAATAAATGCTCTGCAAATGATCCTAATGCAAGTGAGCTGTTTCCTCTTGGGATGCCCTCTGACATAGTAAGTATGGCTTACTCAGCAATGTAAACCCGATAAGTGAAAGGTTACAAAATACTAGGAATGTAAGCACAAAGGATAGGGCACCAGGAAATGCAGCTCAAAGTGGTAGCACGAGAGCTAAAACTTGAAGGATTGGAAAATTTACTGGGTAAAAAAATACGAGAAAAGTCCTATCAAGTAGGAGAAAAAGTGCTTGCCAGAATCACAGAGACTGGAAAGTTAATAGCTAATTCTGGGAAGGGTTAGGTATGTGTAATTGGAGCTTAACGTGTGTGAAAGGGTGTATATCTTGTTTACCATCATCTTCGTGCTTAGCACAAATGTGGTGTAATAAATAGTATGTTTAGAGAATAAGTAAATACATAAATAGAAAGGTGGACAGGGGTCAGATCATGAAGGGTTTTGAATGCTAAGGAATTTGCACTTTCACAGCTAAGGTGATGGAGAAATAGAAGAGGATTTTGAGCATGTGCTTGATGCATCTTAATAGGTTAATTATATCCTTCCTTTTAGTTGTCAGTACATTTATTATCTCCCTTACTAGACTGTAACCATCTTGAGGGCAGGAAACAAGTCTTTTTTTGAAACTATATACACCCATTAGTTATTTTAATAAAATAACTTGTACGTTGCTGGCACTCAAAATGTGCTTGGTTAATTATTGCAAGCATAAATTACATGGTTGGAGTTTCCATAGCACATACATTTTAACTATTTTTATAAGAGCTTTTAAAATGAAACCTTACTGATTATCCCAAACATTGATCTAAACATGATACAATTGAAAGCAGACATGCAATGCCGCTAATGGGTTTAGCATGCTGCCTACTGAAATATCATTTGTTCATTTAGTACTTATTGATCTAAAGAAGACCTCAATTTGGAAGATGATTGACTATGGCTAAGAGATGCTCTTGGGGTTTGTCGCAAAAAATTTGACTCCTTCTGTAAATATTAATTCTCATTTTCAGTAGTTTGATGGGGCTACTAATGGACATCATATCTTCAAGAATGAAAATGATCACTTTCATCAGAAATTGCTCTCAATGTTTTCGCTAATTTTCATCTTAAATTTCTAAGAGTGACAAACCATTCAATTTTTCCACGGGTATGAATCAATTTAAAACTAAATATATTAGCTCAGAATTGCTAATGAGTATAAAACATATTTTAAATCAGGGAAATGCAATATAATAAACCTAGAATTTTTCTTTCTGTTTGCTTCTTTGTTTACCTACCATGAGTAAGTGCTATGGACTGAATGTTTGTGTCCCCTCCGAATTCATACGTTGAAATCTAATCTCCAAAGTGATCGTATTTAGAAATGAGGCCTTTGGGAGGTAGTTAGGTCACGGGGGTGGAGCACTCATGAGTGGGTTTAGTGACCTTATAAGAAGAGACAGGAGAGCTGGCTCACTCTCTTTCCTTCATGTGAGGATACAACAAAAAATTGTGGGTCTGCAACCTGGAAGAGCCCTCACCAGACCCTGACTCTGCTGGTACCCTGATCTCAGACTTCCAGTCTCCAGAACTGTGAGAAATAAGTTCCTCTTGTTTATCAGCCATCCAGTCTACATACAGTACTTCGTTACAGAAGCCCAAACTAAAGGACAGTAAGTGGACAAGTTGCTATTTGTAAGAATACATTAATGTACTTCAGATAGAAGAATAAAGTTATTCTTTCGTGTAGGCAGTTCCCTTTCAACAGCTGCTTATTGAGCATATACTATCAGCTCTGAGCTATTAGAGGTGTTATAAGGGATTCTGTAACAGATGCTTTACAGCCCTGTTCAGACTCTAGGTGGGTGGACCCATCCCCCATCTGCTGTGGGTGTTGATTTGTAAAACTTTACAACTGCAGTCTTCTTCAAAGTATTTTTTGTGGCTGATGAGAGGTGCCTAGCCCAGAGAAGTCTGGGAAGTTACATTCCCCTCCAAAGATGGCTTATGGCCAGTGTCTCACTGATGTGGTGTATAACAGCCCAGCTTTCTTGCCTCAGGTGCGGCAATCCCTGTGGTGAATCTATGCTGCAGAGTTCCCTTGAGATCAGGCTGAAGATAGACTTCTCTTTGACCTACATCTTTGCCTGGCTCCTTCCACCGTCCTATCTTGCTTTCCTCACTCCCCTACAGATTTCTCCTGAGAATATTACTTCAATAAATCTCTTGCAAGAATCCCTGTCTCAGGCTCTGCCTCAAAGAAATCCCACCTAAGACAGATACAGAGAACAATAAGACACAGGGTCTTTTCAAGGAATGCATAATCTAACATAAGAGTATACCAAGTTTGCCAATAATTTAAATTAGAATATAGTGTGATTTAAAAGAGATACAAGGATATCTCTTATAAAGCTATGGGGCTTTAAAGAAGAAATTATTCACCTACCTTATGGAGGGGATGAAAAATCCTCGAAGCAAGATAACTTGACGTTTGTTTGAGTATTGCAAGTAGGCCATTTTGTCTGGGGAAGAAGTGGAAGGTTAGGATGGGGCCATACTGTGGTATGCCTTGAAAGCTAGGAAAAGTCATTTGTTATTAATTTGAACGGCAATGGGAAGCCATTGAATATTTTTAAGCATCATAGTGATTCTGTTGGAACTGTACTTCTGATGATATATCTGGCTGACTATGTAGAATAAATATTAATGGTGGGAAACAACAGTTGGAGAAACCAGTAAGAAGGCTGGTCAAAAGAGAAAAAGCGATGTTCCACAGTGATGATGGGAGTGAGAAATGGATGTGCAAGACATGTCGGAAGTAGAGTTGATAGGGCTTGGCAAGTAAGTGGATACAGAGAACAAGAAAGAGAAAGAGAGAGAATGGAGACTCGAAGCTTTTGAGCCTGCCTAAATGGTGACCTCGGAATGCCCTTCTAGAAGTGGATTGTTGCATTGAAGGATATACATATTAAAAACTCTATTATAAATGCAAGCACTCAGTTTTATTCTTTTTAAAAGCCTGTGCCAATTTGATGGCAAAAATATCTCATTGTTATTTTCATTCATTCTGAAAATTAGAAGTAGAGGTGAAAACACTACCTGGTTTTGCTGACTATATCTGTAATGGGCTAAGAGAGGTAAGCAGACATTCTTTCTATTGTGTTTTCATCTCTCCTTGATTTTGGAGTAGTTCTTGCTATACATAGTTTGATGCTGTGTTATTAGGCCCGCTATAATTTATGACAGAGCCCTATTCAGACTGTTTCCTGACTAACAGCCAAGAGGAAATGAAATGACCAAATAGAATTTTCTAGGCACCCCGTGCACAGCAAGATGTGTGACATGCTAAAGGAAAGCCTTGCCTGCGAGCCCCCAAACAGTGTTGTGGAGAGGCTTTGGGTCGGAAGACCTGGGTTTGAATCCTGACTCTACCAACAGCTAGTTTTATATATTTGGACAAGTCACTTAAGCTCTGTGAGCCTCAGTTTTCAAATATGTAAGGCAATAGTTTTTTTTTCAAAGGGTTGTTCTGAGGGACAATTAAGATAATACAAAATGAGTGCTAGTGGATTTTATTCCTGCTGGTCTTACCTCTGCAAGGGCAAATATATATATATATCTTCCCATATTCCTTTTCCCTGGCATCTTTCCTGGCACATAGTAACTGTTCATTAAGGCTTCTCATGGATGGATGAATGAGTTTTTTCCTTGGGTAATATAAGGGACAGTCTGTATACTTTATTCTCCTTTGCTACCTCTGAAGTAAGAAACAAGAGGGGTATATTGGGAGCTTTTTTAATATTAAAACTATTTTCTTCTCCATTTGTTTTGGCTTTGCATGGAGACATATTTCAGTTAGGATGGATGAAGTTAGTTTCCCTCTCTTTATAAAGCATTGTATTATTTCTGATGGGCCTCTGGATTCTATTACTGTTATTTAAACAACAGTATTCTCTCGTAGTTGTAGCTGGCTTTGCACATGGAAAAACTGTTGTTGCAGTTTTTATTTTTACTTTTTGGCATTTCCTGACCATGATCAGAAGATGAAAAGTGGCTGCTCTTTGTTTTTTTTCCCCCATTGGAACAGCTTGTTCAGATTATTTGAGCAGTTGTGTGTGTGTGTGTGTGTGTACATACATTCTTGTCCTCCCAGATTTTCTTTCCCATTCTTCAGGAAAGGATTTTGATGCTTGATAACATTTTTCTGCATTTTGTAGTGTGCTTGTCTTATGCCTTTGGTCAGGCCATTTTCTACAGAATCTTTTTGTAGTTAGAGAATCTCTTTAGCTACCCTGCTGCAAGTAGACTAGGCAGGTGTTATAATTACTTCCACTTTACAGATGAAAAATCTGTGGGTTATAGGGATTGAACAAGTTGCCAAGAGAGTCCAGACTGGAACTCACTTTCTTAGCTTCAGTTGGGGACTTTCACAAGACCCCAGGGAACCTTGAAATATTTATGTGCCAGAACTCCTAAGAGGGTGTCCATTGTCCTTGAGGCATACTAAGATGTGACTGACTCTCTTTCAGTTTGATTGTATGAGCCCCTGCAACCATTGAATAGGTCCTTTTGGGGCCTAAAGGGATTAGAGCTGAGTCTCTGTCACTTATAGCTAAGGTTATTAGCAAATGCACTGTCTGTCCCAATGTTGCAACCAGGAGACTAGTTACCATTTCTCTACTTTCCCATGCTGATGGATTTGCTTAATCAGTGCCTTCCTACATTACACATTCTCATATCTAACCTGAAATCTTAACTATCCTCAAAGTATAACTCAGGTGCTACCCACGCTGCTCAACCTTATCTTATTCTAGCAACTAGAATTTTTATTCTCATCTGTGCTTCTGTAGCAAGTTTCCTCCCATTTCATATGATTTTTCACATACTGTATTGTAGGATGGTTAATTTTCTGCATATTTTTCTTACCCACTAGAGCATTTCTGTGTCCTCCACAGCACTCACCTGAGTGTATAAACACCAAGTAAGGGACCAAAGAACATGTGTTGATAGGAAATTAAAATTTCTGCTTGCAACAAAATTATATTGATAACTTACATTTAAAATGTTTTATACTTAAGCAGAGTGGGAAATAGTCATATTTTACTTTTTCTGTCTTCTGAATTTTATTATATTTGTTCTGGTGAATGTAGCTCACATGCATACTTTGTAACTCTGTTTTTAAACATACCATAATTTCTGAGGAGTTAATAACCTGTCAGGAATGTACCCATTACCAGAGATGGAGCCAAAAAAGTATTTTCAGTTTGCCTAAGTCAGAATGAGAAGCAAAGACCTGTCTTACTGCATGAAATACACTCCCAGAGGATACCTCATGGAGCTGCAAGGGATGTCAGCCACCCTGCTGTGGAAACTAGAGACCAGCATAGGGCTAGCATTTGTGTCGCGTTTTTCTTGGGAAATAGAAATATTGACCAACCTTTGCCTAGATCACTTTTGTGTCAGTTTTTCAACTCAGAAAATTGTCACGTAAATTGAGAATAGCTTTTTCAAGAAACTGAAACTCAAATGCAGTTATGACTTTTTGGCAGGACTTTACTGATTGTGCCAGGGAAGTGATTACTTTTTACAAAAGAAATGGAATCAGAAATCAAGTGATAGCATTTCAGTTCATATGATGCGTGCAGCCTAAATATCTATTCGTGTTCTCGTGGATTTGTTAAATTTCACTTTTCTCAGTGGAATCCAAAAAAAAATCTTTAAAATTATAGTTTGGAGTTTCTGAGCAATATTTATTACTAGCTATTTTTGAGTAAATCTTATGAAGGATTTGCTGTCAATTTTATTTTTTTGGTAGGTTAAGCTGTTTCTGATTTCAGTTGCTAGAGAACCTGAACTCTGCAAATCAGAGTGTGGGAATTGGCTAGAACACAGTGACTGGGGAGAAGGGATTATGTTCCACATCATTAGTATCTGTTTCCAGTCTTTGTAATATCCTCTAGGCTGCCAGTTTTCTCAAAAGGAAAATAATTACCCTGATTAACCCTCAGCTATTTCCCTCCTTCCCTATAAGAAGAAGGATGTTTCCCTTAGAAGAAGGATGCAGTGGTGCACAGGACAGCTCTCACCCACTAAATCTCTAATTACATACCTGGTGAATGGAATGAAAAGAAGAGGATGTACAAGTCCTTCACCAGCATCACCTCCTGCACTGGCTGAGTGTCCCTCAAGACATGTTTCAACAAATAACATCTGTGGTTACCTGGCGCATGTCTGCCTTCTTCTGTCCTCTCAGGCTCATGGCTAGGTTTTCACAAAGCCATCCCAGAGATCTGCTGGAATGCATTCAGTTCCTCTCAAGGACCAGGACTCTGCTCTGAAAGGTGTACAACTTTTTCTTCCCCTAATATACTGCCCCCATTTCCTCTACTAGTGGTGGTCCAAATGTCCCAGTAGCCTGACCTGGCAGGCAGATTACAGGTGAGCGGGAGCCAATAGCAGCTTCACATTTTCCTACTCTCTGGAATTCTTGTCAAACTTACAGGGGACTCTCTAATTCTATCATTTGGTTGTTTTCAGTACTGTCTTATATTCCTACCTCCACAACCCCAATCAGAAGTAATTTCTTTCTTCTAATAAACTTACCATCAATGCCTTGCATGATAGTTACACTGTACACATCTTATCTGAACGCCTTCCTCAAGTGTAAGCTTTTAAAGGGGCTATTCATGGTGGTGTCATCAACTGTGTCTTTAATGCAGGAGGGACTCAGTGCTGGTTACACACATTTTAAGTTCTATTAAAATAAAATTCAGTCTTCTTTTTCTTTACCTTTTCTCAAAGTTTCAGTTATTTAGGTAAATAAGAATTTAAATGTATGTTGTTTCTTTCACTAAAGCAGTAGAAGATACGTAATCTTTTATCATCAGGACTTCACTGCTAAAAAAATTAACTGCGGCGTGTGTGTATGTGGAGTTTTTGCATATGTAGTTGATAAGGGAATGTATGAAGCATTGTTTAATTAATACAAGATGTGGTACTGGTTGTAAGATAATGATAACTCAGAGATGGCAAAATTGTTATGGTTTAGGGAAGTTGAGGGAGGAACCAGGGTGGTTACTACTGAAGGAAGTATGGGTTCTGGGGTCTCATCCTGCACTATACTCTAATCTTTGCTAAGTAGATCTGGACTGAGGATTATAGAAACATAACCCCACTGCTTCCAGTTGGTATGTAGGAATGGATATTCTTAGAAAGATGGGCAGACTCCTTACTGCAATACTGAGGATGGAAAAGGCTAAGGGAGCTCAGAAATGAGAGAGAAGCCATCTGTTTCCTGAGTAATGAGAAGGGGACTTAGAGTGCAAAGGGCTTAGTGTATGGAGGAGGTTGGGGAAGAAAATCAGGCCAGGGCCTGGAGCTGGGGCAGTGGGATTTTTGCTATCACAACACTGGACACGCTCCATCAGTTATGTCTCTGACAGGTATTTTGACATTTTGGGAAACACTCCTGGGATTTTATATTCTGACTACCTGCCTGAAAGGGAATAAGACTATCATGTGGAAAATTAGGAAGGGATTGTGTATTTATATTTGACATGAAATTATGCACTTTCTTCTTTATGCTCTCGTCAATTAATTTTTTTTTTCTGAAAGCATTTTGTGGCTTATAACCACTACAGAGTTCACTAGGTATGGGTGCACCGAGGCAGGCAGATTTATAAAATGGATCTTGAAAATCAAAGAGAAACCCCTCCAGCAATGGAAAAATTTGGTTTTCTTAAGCCACCCATGCTAGATTCACTTTCAGGTTTCTGTGTTTACATAGAAGAGAGAAACAGAAAGATACTGTTTTGACTAGTGTTGGCAAACTGATGAAATCTGTTTTTTGTCTGAAATGTTTTTCTTTTCTCCTGTAAAATGTGCAGAAATGTGTATTCCTTTACTGGGTGAAGAGTGTGCAGATATGTACTGACCTCATACCAATAGCTGAATTGCTGTCCTCTTCTAGCCTACATTGTAATCCCCGTCCCCAAGCCTTTATGGGACTGCCAAGGCTCGAATCCAGTGAACAGGTAAGTGTTTGGAATAACACATCATGACTTCAGCTGAAGCATTTTAGTTTCTGGCTGATAGAAGTAAAGAAATATAACATATATGAACTGTTGTTCCATAAAGGTAGTTTCACATTCTGCCCACAAAGACAGTGTTCATTGACCAATTTACTTTCTTATTGTAATAGTTATTAACAGGATCGATAATAAATTAGAACTATTCCTAGTAGTTGAAAAAGTAGCATGGGTTTAATTTTTTATTCATGTCTTATTTTCTTGGAATATTATTCCTGCTGCATTTTGCCATTTTCCTAGGAATAGTTAATTATCACAAAGAGCAGATTGACATTAATGAGGCATGGAAGCAAAAAACAAATTAGTAGACAAAATTTTGGACCAGTGCTATCTCATTCTTTTTTTGTGTCTTCAGAAGGGACTGAAGTGTTTCCTAAGAACAATTTCCATTGCCCTCTAATTCTCTCTGGACATATTCAGGTTCAATTTTCATTAAAGTTGAAGGCAGTTGAAGTGGTTATTCATACCTATTACTTTTCCTGGACTTAATTGCTTGAGAACAGAAGAAGTAGGCCATGACTTTTTTCAGTTGTATTTTATTTGTGGTATAGTGTCTGAAAATGTCTCCCCAAGCTCTTCTTAATGCATCATACAATTATTTTCTCTTATTATGGAATGAATAGTTATGCATGTCTTTCTAATAGTAAGATTTTGCAAAAGACAACTGAACTATCTCATATCGAGTAATCACTCATTTGGAATTGCTCACTGCCTGGGCAGATGTTAGAAGATTTTGCAATATGTTAAACATTCATGCCTGGTGAAGTCATTGTTGTAATTAGGTTGAAACTATTGCAGGATTCTTTGAAAATTCTTTGAAGGGATATTTATTGTATCATAGATTTATTCATAATATTTATACAAAAGAGTGGCCTGAAGTGCCTATGGTTCTCATTCAGGAGGGAATTCTTTATTCTTATATAAACAAAAAGAAGAAAACATGATATTTGTACCTTTTTCCGTAGTGGGATATTGTTTTTAAAAATTTTACAACTGACTTAACTGAGTTCAAAAACATCTTTAAAGGATCTAAAGCACCTAGAATTATTCCTGATGTGGAAAGAATGGAATGTTAGTCTTATAACCCCCAAAACCTTTTTTAAAGATAGAAAATATGTGACACAGATTTCTTAATAGCCTCATTAAAAAGTCTCAGGATAGACAAAAATGTGTATGTAAAAAAAAGGTCTGCTGTGAATTAATAACTCTTGTGAACTTTGTTCCTCCCATGATATTTGTTCCTTGATATTCCAGTATCAATGACTGAAATATCTAGTTTGTGGAACCAAGAGACTGAAGACAGCAGTATGAGTTAGCTTCTACCTTGTATCCCTGCAGAATCTACTGTCCTACTGAATCAGTCAGGATGGACCCATGTATTGAGGCAGAAAAAACAAAAACTCTGAAATGTCAGTCCATTAAAGGCTTGTTTCTCAATCACTTTACATGTCCATCATGGATGGCAGGGAACCTCTGCCCAATATCATCACACAGAAGCCCGCACTGATGAGGACTCCATCATGACACATGTTTGTAAATCACCGCTGAAGGGTGCTCTTTGAAATCTTCTACCATTTAGTGACAAACCACTTCTGTACACACCTCACTGGCTAAACCACTTCTGTACACACCTCACTGGCTAAAGCAAACCACTTCTGTACACACCTCACTGGCTAAAGCAAATCACATCCAACCTCTAAAGGGTCAGGGAGGGCCTGACCCTACCCTGATCCCAGAAAGAGGAAAACCAGAGTAATTGTGAATCATCTAATGCCAATCAGAGCCACCATCAATGATTGGAATGGCCCCAGTAGGGAAAGGGTTAGTATAAATCATTACTCTTATTAGAAAAGAAGCTCAAAGCACATTTCCTGCTAATGAATGGTGTCATGTTTGAAGAAGGAATCCACAAATGCATATTTTTAATAATTGAAAAATAAGGATAACTTTTTCTTTAATCATGAATTAGTCTGTGGTAGTTGGATGATAAATGACAAGTGATTACAACTACTGCTTATGATGCTGCTAAATTATAGCTCTTCAGCATTGTTGGAAACAAAAAAAGAAAGCTGATTTCCATGAGGGTCATATACATCTTTGCCTAGGAGGAGCCAGAACAGGTGTTGAAGTTTAAATGGTGGGAGATCTAGATTTATAGGGAGGGCAACTGAGTAGAAGTTGAGGCATAGCCTTGAGGAGCTCTCAGCAACTTTTGTAGCAGGAGTGGAAGAGGGAGGGAGGGAGGGAGAGGAAGAAGGGTGGCAATCTTTTAATCATGGTAACAGGTACTTTGGAAGGCATGGAAAATGTATTCTTGTTTATAAAACATTCATTGACCAAAATTATTTGTATTTTCCCCTCCACCACTTTCCCTTCACCTGTCTTTTCTTTCTTTCATCAATATAGCAAAAGTGTACTAGCCCATTCTAGACTCTATGTATGGAATTGGCAATCCCTGTCTATATGGAGCTTCCATTCTAGCGGGTATGATGGTGACAAGTGTGTGTGCAAGTATACAGAAAACCTAAAGCAGAGTAAGAAAATAGAGTCCCGGAACACACTACTTTCTATAAGGTATTCAGAGATGGTTTCTCTGAAGACATAACATTTGAAGAGAGTGAACAAAGTGAGGAAGCAAGCCTTGAAATTATATGAGGAAGAGCTTTCCAGACAGAGGGAATAAGGGAATAGTACGTGCAAGGGCCCTGAGGTAGGACTGTGTCAGTCTGCTGTCCAGTGCCAGGTCCACAGAGATATGTGCTTTCAGAGCTTGATATAGTACCTGGCCCACAGTAGTTGCTCATTGAATATTTGTGGGATAGAGGAGTGAACCAATGAATGGATCCTAAAGGAATGCACAAGGTATTAGAGAGTGGAGGTTTGGTTACTCCATCCTAAAGGAATGCACAAGGTAGTAGAGAGTGGAGGTTTGGTTAAAAATAGCCATACTTGGTAACAATAAAAACATTCAGAATTGCTATGCAGTGGGCACAGTATTGAGGCATTTACATAAACAGGTTATTGTTCCCATTTTATAGAGAGAAAATCAAGAGAGATTCCATGATATAATGGTTGAACATTTGGACTCTGGAGCTGTACTGCCTGGATTTAAGTAATAATAATAGCTCTTCCACTTGCCAGCTCTGTGACCTGAATAAGTAACTTAACTTCTCTGTGTCTGGATTTCTTCACTGGTAAAAGGATACAAATATTTGAGAAAGTTGGTGTGAGGATTGCATGGATTAACATATGTAAAGTGCTTAGAACAGTACCTGGCACTATAAATTTTTTTTTAATACCATTGTCATCATCACCATCATTTTCAAAACTCTTCAGGAACTAAGGGAAGCCAACTGCTTGAGAATGTCACAGAAGGCCTTATAGACAAGATGTTTGAGCTGAGACTTGAATAGAAAAGTAGGAATTCTAAAGTGGCAAAAGAATTTATTCAAATGTTGTGTGTATGTGAGTGTATGTGTATTTGTGGGTTTATTTCAGCTATTTCAGCATTATTTTTCAGGAGGATTTTTGAAAATATATTTGACAGTAAAATGTATTTTTGCTGAATCATATCAATAGAATACAATTCCCTCTTATTCTCCAAAGTTCTTCCAGGCTCACAATTTGTATACGTGAGAATATAATCATTGTCATTTTCTATAAGAAAAGAAATAAATTCAGACTATTTTAGCTTTTATCTTCATTAAACGAAAACTAATAAAATGATGTCCTGTGCAGGTAGTCAAATTAAAGAGGTAGTAGGTGATAGTTAATATTTAATATCCACCAAGGATGTTTGATTTGACTGTATAGAATTGTGTTGATGTGTGTGTACATTTGTGTGCATCTCTATTACTTGATCCCTTACTGAATCACAGATGTGATACCTTCTTTTAGAGGCATAAAAAATCAGACCTGGAAATATTCCCTGAGTTTACATGAGAGAAGAGAATGGCTCATTTGTTTTATACATATGAAATTATAGATATTGTCACAGCATCTTAATTTTTTTTTTCTTTAGGGGTACCTGAAACATGTTAAGAACTCATTCCCTAATGAAGCTGAGACTGACTTTCTAGGTTAACTCCTGGGGCAGTCTAGATGTGCTTACATTGTTGAGATAACCAATATGCTCATGAGCTGTGTCTGAAATTTAATCCAATGATATATAAATTAAAATTACATGATGATGGCAACAGAATGTGCAAATCTGATTGGCAACCAACTGAATATTTCTCTGCATGATAAACAAGTACCTAAAAATTAAAATTGTATTCATGTTCACTTAAAGTTTGGTATGGACAGAAAATGCCTGAGAAAGAAGGAAAGCAAAATATATTACCCTTTCTCTTTTAATAATAAACATGCAAGGGGATGATTACAAAATGGGAGATCTGAAGGTGACTGGAAAAGAACAGCGTGAGAATGTGGGATCATAGGAATCTTTATATACTAGAATTCAATATCTATTTTGAGAATTCAGCACATTGTCTCTATTTATATTTACAGAAATAAAATGCTTGTGCCCACAAACAGTCCTTTTATGAGTTAGGAATAATTTTCCTGTGGTATAAATTGGTAGTTCTGTTTCTGGCCTTAGCTCTGGGCTCACACAGACAGCCTTTAAAAACATGATTTATTATTTACATAAATTGGTTCTCTCTTCACCCCTCATAAACACTCCTGTGCAGTCATTTGAATTCAAACCTGACTATGGATTGGTAAAAGTATAGCAAGAAAAATGAGAAATCTATTTTTTTTTTTAACATTTGATTTCTTTTTGTAAAATAATTCCCAATGATTGCTTTAGAGTTTCTCTACAAGAGTGATAAATTCCTAATTTTTTTTCAGGTCCTTTCTTTCTCTAAATCTTAGGTCTTAACAGTGATTAAAATCTCATAATGCAATATGTTTTCAGCCTTTGTACATTTAAAGGGCCATTTTAGGAATGACAGTAATTCATGTTTTATATGTTTTGTATGGTAAATGAACTATGATACTACTTATATTGTTAAATATGATTCAACAATACAATTTTGTGAAATTTTGGAAAGCAAACATTTCCTCACCAGGTAAACATAGAATTTGCTGTATCCATGAGTAGGACTGGCTTTAAATGTTGTGCTGGAAGCCTGAGCAGTAATATGTCATATGTTTGAGTATGGCATTGTTTTGTAACAAGGAAGTTTCTCTACAGCACAGATCCTTGCTTTGGTGAAGTTGAAGCCATTGTAAACACGTGTGGCTTCTTTACTCCCACCATCTGTGGTTCGTACAGTGTCCTTAACTATGATGAGACCACAATTGGACAAGATGGAATTTCTGCATTTAAATTTTCTCATCTGTTTTTCCCACACAAAGTTACTAATGAATAGCATATTATGAAATGTGTTTTTATTGTTCACATCTTCACAAATAAATGTCATTCACATAAAAGCAAGATTAGTGATGGATGGTTTTAAATGTATATTAAATATAAACATCAATGTATAATAATATTATTATTTTATTGTTGCTTTGCCTCCCACGGATTTGTCACTCCTCTTCCCCTGGGTGATGGAGCCACAAAAGATTACTCAAAGCCCATCTCTTCTGAGCAGTGAGAAGCCCTGAGGTGGTTAATCTCCCGGAACTCTCAAGAGAGAGGCATTCCTTTCATTTGGGAAATTAACCATGAATTGGGGTTTTCTTCGCACATTTATTCTCCAGACCAGGAACTTACAGGAAGAGAACATAGGTGGGATTATAGTTTAACAATATGGGCTGGTAACATTCAGTAAAACAAGCAAAGTGACATTCTATAAGGCAATTTAAGTGATCCACCAACAAAAGCTTGATCTTAGCAAACATTCCTTCTCCCTACAGAAGTTTCCCAGTATCTTTGCATATCAATCAGTAACTTGTCTGTTTTTGAACCAGCAGCCTTACTGTGTTATAATTCTTTATCTTAGAACAGAGACTATAGCCTGGGGAAATTTTCCTGTTTTTTGCAAGGTCAACATTTTATATGTACTTTTAAAGAAGTTAGACTAAACCTGAAAGTACAAGAAACTAGGCCCTGTGAAATATATTTGCTTTATAGTATACTCCACATTTTATGAAGTAATGACTTGATATTTTGTGTTTGTGGTAAGTGCTATGAATACACATGATAAAGATATTATTTCTTAACAGTATTTGAGGACCCCAGTGTATTTAATGAAAATGGTTAGCATTGTGCCTAGCACGTAATAAGAATTCAATAAATATCAAAGGAAGGAAGGAGGAAGGAAGAGAGAAAAGAAAGGAAGGAAAGAAGGAAGGAAGAAAGGAAGGAAGGAAGGAAGATAACTTAGGGGCTTAGCAGCCAGAATGTCCAGATACTATGTCGGCTTCACTACTTTGTAGTCACTTGACCTTGGGCAAATTATTTAACGTCTCTAAAGTTTCAGTTTCTCATCTGTAAAATGGAGTTGTTTTGATTAAATGAGATTAAGCAGTTAGGACAGTAGTAATGTATGCTTAACGCATTTAAAATATCTTCAAATTATTTATAATGAATGCAAAATTCTGAATAAATGAGTAGTTTCTTAGCTGAGGATTTTATCTATGAATGTGGATTACTCATTTTCAAAAACTAGTAATGAATACACTTCAACACTATAACTTACATTGAACATAAATTATTATTATTTTTTTACTTTAAGTCACATACATATAAATTGTTCAACATGCATTTATCAGGCGAGCATATGTGATGTTGCTTGGCCCTGGACTAAACATCTGGGTTACCTAGTTAAGGAGTCTTCTTGGAATGACAGAAAGCAAACAGATAGTATGTTACAGTGTGATGAATGGTTTGATGGTAGTACAGAGTGGGATGCTGTACAAGCAAAGTAGCGGCATCCATTCAAATAGGGAGGAAGAGAAGGATTGAAGGAAGAAGTGAGAGTGGACCCCTAAGGTTTTCTGAAGGGTTTTCTTACTCCCATAATTGTGTTATGTTATATGGAATAGTTGACCTTAAAACAGGGAGATTGTCTGATTGAGCCTAATTTAATCCCATAAGTCCTTAAAAGCAGAAAACTTTTGCCAGCTCCTGGCAGAAGAGGAGGGTGGAAGAGGAAGTCAAAGAGACTTGAAGTACAAGAAGGATTTGAGTGCTGTTGCCTGATTGAAGATGACAGGGGCCACATGGGAAGGAATATTAAGCAGCCTGGAGTTGCTGAGAGGGCTCTAGCTGACTGCCAGCCAGGAAACAGGCACTGCAGTCCTTACAACCACAAGAAACTGAATTATGCCACAACCTAAAGGAGCTCGGTGGATTCCTCAACAGAGTGCCTCTGGACAAGAGCCCAGCCAGGCTGCCGCATTGATGTTGGTATCGTGAGACGTGGAGTGAAGAACATAGCCAAACCCACCCAAGGTCTGACTTACAGAAACTGTGAGATTATAAATAAGTGTTGGTTCAAGTCACGAAGTTTGTGTCAATTTGTTACATAGCAATGAAAAGCTAATAATAACTCCGAAAGGTGTTTTAAAGAGTTAGTTAAGAGAGGACATGAAGACAAGCTAGTTAAAGGTTGATCAAAAAATCTTAACAGAAAAGTCATCAAGGCTTAAAAAATGCAGAAAATCAAAGAATATTACGCCAGCATTAGTGACAGCAATTACTATTATACCAAGAGTATGGAACAACAGATAAACATGTAGTATCTGGATCAGCAGCAGTTTATTCATGGTCTGGCACGACTATGTAATTAAATGGCTACAAATTCATTAGAAGGTAAAAACTCTCATTCAGTCGTCTCTGTTCTAAGGGCTGTGTGTTTGTGCAGAGAAGAGGTAGGAATAATGTTAAGTTGAATGAAAGATTATGAAAAGTTGGTATAAATTAATATATATATATATATATGAGTAATTTCAATTTGGGGAAGGGGAAATGATATATACTAATATTTATAATTAATTAAAATAGGGGAAAGAGGATAAAGGCAGGTTGGAAATGGTAAAGGAATAAGAAACATTTTTCTGTTTTATAGAAAATATAGTTTCTATAGTTATAAAAATGTAGTCTTATAGTATAATATTTATAACAAAGATGCTTTGTTTTAGTATGTTTCATTATGCACTGGGCTATTAAGTTTAGCACTTTTCTCCAATAATGAGAGAAAATGTACTTTAATAGAGATAGATTTTCTGAGTTGGAGGACACACTAGCTTTAGCAGGGTAAACTAAAATCAATGTATTTTTGCCAAATATAATTTGCTTTTAATTTTTCACATCTTTGTAAAAATGCAGGATGTATTTAGTGTAACTCATCACTTAGTCTCTACTAAATGATGCTTTGAAAAAACAATGATCTCTTCCCCTGCATCACATCAGTAATGAATGCTTTAAAATTCTCAAGTGACTAAGGGGGTTTTAAATTATTTCTGTATGATTATGTCAGCCACCTAGGTCTATGATATCAAGATATATTTATTTAAAATGTGCACAAGTTAGAAATGAGTCCCTAAATATCTCTGTGTAAGTTCTGAGAATTATATAATATCACTATTAACTGACCATCCAATTAATAGCAAATTTTTTGATGTGTGTAAATGTGGCTTAGAGGACAGTGTTTCCATGTGGTTCTTTGGTTTATGGCTACAGCCACTATGATAATTTCAGCAAGTCAATACAGTATATTTTAAAAAGAAAAAAAAAGATTGATGAAAGTGAGCCTTATTTATTTACTTATTTATTTTGACCCCATATCTCTGCATTATTTAATTTGAAGGTGGAGATCATCTTTCCAAACAGGCCAGTAGTGAGCAGTGAGCAAAATCTCTTTTGATAAGCTAACAGCGAAGGAAAGTTAATTATCTAGTCTAACCAGCAATGTCTAAACAAAAGCTAAGTATTGGTGGCAGAAAAATTATAAAAGAAAAGGGCTCAAATATATATTTTTCCTTTTTAGTTCTTATTTCCAAATTTTTCTATGGAAAAATTTGACTGTATGGGAGAAATAGAGGCACTGTTTCTCTTACCTTCACTGTCTGTGCTAAGATCAAAGTTACTTCAAAATAAGGGTGTTTTTGAGCAAGAAAGTTTGTCTGCTTTTCTTTTCCAACAGGCCTAAAATAAAACTTGATTTCCAAGTACAGCATTAATCAATGTTGTCTCCCCTTATTTTGGAGGTTTAATTGGTTCAAACACTCTAGCATTAACTCTCTGAGGATTTTCTAATTATGTCTATGGTCAGAAATGTTTAATTGATTTCTGCTCTTTTTCATAGACTTTCTGACTCTTTCTTTAGTAAAACCTCCTTGGTTCATTTCTTTAATAAGGTTGAGAAATCTTGCTTAGCCTATTTGTTTCATAAATAATTTTTGCTCCAAATTTATATAATGGATTTAGAAGTAACACTGAGAAACTCACAAGAGGAAGTCACATGACTTTGTGGTTCAAGAAATAAGAATTCCAGCACAGGCATAATTTATACTTCTTTATGTTGGGGTGGCCACCATACATATGAGGATTTCATGAGAAGAGGTCAGGACACAAGGATTTATGGTATTTCTGCACATAGATATCACCTCTAAATTTTTAAAATTTTGTCCTGTTTTCTCCAACTTTATGAAAGTATAATTCACAAATAAAAATTGTATATATTTAAGGTGTATAATATGATGATTTGACATATTTCAAATCAGATGTCATATTGTGAAATGATTACCACAATCCAATTAATTAACACATCCAATACCACAATTAGCTATTGTGTATGTGCGTGGGGGGGGGGCACTTAAAATCTACTCTATTCACAAATTTCAAATAAACAATACATTGATATCAGCTATAATCACCATGCTGTATGTTTTATAACTGAAAGTTTATATACATTGATCAACATATCCCCATTTTTCCCACCTCCAACCCCTGGTAACCACCTAAATTCTGCTTTTTACTGATTGTGTTTCAAGTGATTTAGGAAAATAGAGACGTTTTTGTATTCATAAGAGATCAATATTATTATTTTGTAATATGTGCCAGGCAAAGAGACACAATTAAGAATAAAATAGAAGCTCCATGAGGAAAGAAATTTTTGTCTGTTGACTTTGGCTAATGTGTATATTTGACACCACACTTTGTGTATGCTCCATGTGGGTACAGGCCATGTGTGTTCTTGTTTTCCAGGTGCTTAGCAATATACCTGGTGCATACTTACCCACACACACGAGTGAGGATCTATACTAGAAAGGTACACTTTTAAAAATATGGACTCCTACCATGCATAATAAAAATTTGTGTTTTTACTTAACATATCATGAATATCTTACTATGTAAAATATACATTTCTTCAGACATAATATTAATGGCTATGTAGGATGTATCATAATTTACTAATTCTTAATTTTCTTTTTGGCTATTTTAATTTTTAAATTTGATGTTATAAAAACAATGCTTCAAGAAAGACATCACAGTGTCATACTACACATTTTACCTTCTAATGATAAATTCTGAGAAATAGAATTGACAGGTAAATATATGTTGGTTCAAAAACAGTGCAGATCTTATGCTGAAGAATAAATTGAAGCAGTCACACATGCCTAGCTCTGGATTAAATATAGTTCATGTAATTGTTTTCCTTTAAGTATATTGCTGAAGAGAGTGGCCCTGGGGGAGCGGTGTTTTCATTGTTAGGAGAAGGTTTTGATAATTCTCCTCTACCTGCTGATCCTGCAAATGGTATCACAGGATAAAAAGAAGCCAGTATAAGACCTATGGACCAACATAGAGAAGGGATCATGGGGTGTGTCAGGTTTAGGCACATATGGGGAGAGTTCACATTTTTTGTGGAAAGTTCTGGATTTCAGTTCCTCCGTCTCTTAGTTCAAAAATCATCAGCAGCATCATTAGAATCACTAAAGAGTTGGGCAAAGGTTTGTCCACTTAATCCCAGAGCCTGAGGGCCAGGAAGATTCTTTCATGGCAGTCTATTCCACCCTAAGGCTCTCTTCAGCCTTGTCTGCAACAACTTCTTTTTAATAAGTTGTCATTGTCTAGCAATGGATATTTATTGCTCAGAGATGTAACAGTGAGTATTTTCAGATATCAAACTAATTTGCATTTGTGCTTTAGAAATTTTTCCCAGGTGGTACAATAGTTTATATTTTGTTATAACTGAGAAAGTTATTAGATATATGAGAACAAATTTACTTTCATTTTATTTTCTTCCTACAGGGCTTCCTACACTTTCATAGACTGTATTACAGGGTATTTAGAAGAATGAGTTGTCAGTGAAGTGTGCAGCCTCTTATGTAAAATCCGAACCCAATTTCACCAATTGTGTTTATTTCAAGAATAGGACTGAAGAGGACCACATATGGTTGAAATTATAGGGAGAGTTAAGATGTGCAGAATCTGGCCTTATTTGGAAATAATCCATAAAAATTGTTTAGCAGTTCTAGCCACAGCCCTACTGTCCATTCCCTACCTCCCCTCCAAAAAAAAAGGAAAAAGAAAAACATAAATTTAGTGTTAGTGATGAATATAGGAAGAGAAAACTTTGATTTGCAATGCATGTGAAAGGGCGTATATGCTGTTTTAGTCCATCTGGGCTGTTATAATAAAATAACATAAACTGTGTAGCTTATAAACCACAGAAATTTATTTTTCCCAGTTCTGGAGGCTGGGAAGATTCAGTGTCTCGTGTAGGCCCCCATTCACACAAGTGGTGTCTTCTCGCTGTGTCCTCATGTGGTGTAAGGGGCTAGCTAGCTCTCTGGGGTCTCTTTTATAAGGGCATTAATCCCATTTATGAGGGCTCTACTCTGATGACCTAATCACCTCCCAAAGGCCCTACATCCTAATACTGTCAGCTTTGGGGTTAGGATTTCAACATATGAATCTTGGGGGAACATAAGCATTCAGCCCATTGTACACACTAAATTATTAATTAATTTGATTAAATATAGTTGTAGCATAAGAAAAGTCTACTGGGAACCCATACTGGTTTTCTGACTTGCTTGTTTAATATGTTTCATTTCTTTAAAGTAAATGTAAGCATATTTTGGCATTTGTTTCCTTCTAAATCTTTTGTTGAGGATCTTTGCCATACTAAAGTAGAAAATTGTATTTACTTAATGTTTTGTTCATTTATTATGTATAACATAGATTTTTAGTAGTATTATAAATACAGTGTGTATATATATATTGTCTGTGCAAGTTAGGGGTTGCTTTTTAAGCCAATGCATCTATAGAGTGAAACTTTCTTAAATGTCATTATCATTAAAAGAAAAACTACCTGGTTTAAAAAAGTTCTAGATTCATTGTATAGAACTCACAGAATACAGGAGAGTTGGTAGAATACAGAAATTGGTAATATTTCAATTTTTAAGAAAAAGAGTCTGGGAAGAATGTAGATTTTCTCATGTCTATATGTAACTAACTGAAATTGATTTGGGCATAATATGGGGCAGATTATTTAAAAAATAATTTTTAGAAAAGGAAAAGTTGATCACGAAGATTCAGGTAGGTTCACTATGTTCAAGTCATGTAGTTAAACCTCACTTGCATTTTTTTGAATGAGTTACTCGACTGATGGATTACTGGAATATCAGAGATGTTGCGTATTTGGGTTTTAGCAAGATGTGTGTCAGAGTTGCCTATGATATCCTTATCAGTGCAGGGGAGGGCTGTGAGCTGAGTGCTAATCTTGTTAGGTAGATCTTTGGCTATTTGAATAATTAGCTATAAAATTGTCATTAATTAATGCCAAGTTGATGGAAATTTTAGTCTGGTTCAATATATTTGTTAATGAATTCACAGAGAAGCTTAATGGTTAACTAATAAAATTGAAGGATATTAGAAACTGAGAGGGTTTCTTCTTATCTTGAATAAAGACACAGAGCCAAAAAGAACTCAACAGAAGTAAATGATAGATGAGAAGGCTTAAGTAGAATATCACTTATTTAATTTTTTCAAATTATAGATGTAGAAGAGGAAATGAATTGACTCTGAAAGTCACCAGAAGAAGATATAAGACTAACAGATAGAAATTTCAGGAAAATATATTTAGGTTCAGTGAAAGAAAGTAATTATATTTATACCCGTCTGAAATTGAAATGGACTCTCTTAGGAGGTGCCCAACTATCTATGTAGATAAGTGTTGCAGCAACAATTGGATGAGCCCGGGGGCCCTGGATGAGCACTCGATAGTATTTTCCACTAGACATTCAGCATCAGATTCCACAGTGGTAATGAGGCAGATGGGTAGATAATATGATATCTCCATTAGGCAGAAGAAATCTCTCTCCTTTGGACTCTCATACAACTTAATTTTTAAATCGTTTGATATTTGTTCCTGTGTAACATATATTTTACATAAACATATGTATGTATGTATCTATGTGTTATCCATTTACATGACTATAAGTTCTTTGAGGTAAAGACTTGTCAATCATTTTTATTAGCATAATATCTTGCACATCACACTTAAAACAATGAATAAATATATGAATGAATGAATGAATGAATGCATTCTATAGCAATATAGTTTCTTCCATAGCTGGCAAGGCATCCTAAGTCCTTGAGGATACTCGTTATGTACTGTGTTTATAACAGCATTGTGCACACTAGCATTTCAGCTGTTCTTACTCTCTTTTTGGGTGGTAGTGCACTGACTTCTGCTCTCTTCAGAGCACAGTCCTTCCCCACCACAAAATGCTTGGTCACTCCTCTGCTGCTTAAACTTGGGGATTTTTTTTTTCTTGTACTCACTGTATATGAAAATAACTTTTCATTGGAACCATCCTTTTTTCTTGAGTTCAACAAAAATTTCAACAATCCAATTTACCTTGTTTAACATAATTTATTAGAGGCAATCTGTTAGCCATTAGGAATGGTAAAGACAAATAATATGACCTTTTGGGGGACAAAAATCATGATTTATTCGTCTATATATCTGAAATGACTGGTTTACAACTAGTTCTCAGAAGACATTAGAGATGGGTTTTAAAAGATGAGTCGGAGCTCTGTAGCAGAGAAGGGAATTTAATGTGAAGAAATCAAGTTGAGCCAGGAGGTGTGGCATAGTGTCATTGGGATCAGATAACTGGGCATAAGGTATGGCAGGGATGAGTGGGTAGGAAAGAGTGGCACAGATGTGGATGTGATCACAGCTGAGACCATCATGTAAGGGCCTTGAGTGTTGTGCCAAAGCATGCGAAAGGGGCCTTGAAGACTGTGGAAACTGAATTTGTCTCATGGATATCTCTTGACTATTCTACTTTAGGGAAGCTCTAAGCCTTTATGAACAGTTTCCAGTCACTGGATCGTCTTCTTTAGGGATTGTTGGAGGGGTCAAGGAGAGTTGCAGGGGATCATCCACGTGGTTCACAAAATGACCTAGACTCTGGGAATTTACACTGGAGGCCTCACAATACCAGGTGTTGAGATCACACATTCTTGGGCATTGAAGCTAGCATTCCAGATGTTTATGCATACAGTTTATTATGTCTGGACTATTCTTTCAGATGTTTAAAAGTTTGGAATAGATGCATTTAGCCAGGAAGTTATGTTATTTTGTCTGCCCTTGGGAAACTTCATTTTGCAGTGGAGCATTAATGTTTAGAATCCTTAGAGAAGCTGAGGTTATGGGGCTAGTAACAGGGTTTCTTTTCTGAAGCAGTTGCCACAGTCTCTTGGTCTAAGTGAATTGATCCTAAAACGTGCTTCCCCAAGTGGCTACTTGTACTGCTTATGCAGTTGGTTAATTTTAAATTGATGTCAACGTTTGCTGCTAAGTTGATTTGGAAAGCTCTCTGATTTAACTCTTCATATGTGTTTCTGTCCCCTGATGATGATCATTTTCACTGCATCTTCAGATTTAACAATGTCATTTAAGTAAATTGTTTTCTGTAGTTTTCATACTTAGCTACCAGAGAGAGAGAGAGAGAGAGAGAGAGAGAGAGAGAGAGAGAACAAACTAGCAAGCATCAGGT
>NW_007726333.1:605539-607924 GCF_000696425.1 Galeopterus variegatus | reverse complement strand
CACCGTGGGTCTCCCTGGCATAGTGCCATGACTGGCAGAGAAGAGGTGCTCAAATTTTTTTAAAAATGAGTGAATAAATTATATTATATTTAAAAATTCTTAGAATCTTATTTCCCTGGTAAGGAAGAATTGGTCAATAGTTTGTCTCATCTTGAATACATTTTCCATTGTCCACGGTGGTACTAAACTGATTCTACTTCTTCCAGTACCTGACTCTACTTCCTCCAGTAATATAAGGACTACTTATATTAGACCGATAGTCCCTTTAAGGTTTTAGGAAGTCAGATGACAAGGGTGGAAATAAGTGGTGAAGTTTGGAGCCAGATAAACTTGATTTCATATCCTTGCTCTGCAACTTTGTTGACCTCTGAAAAGTATCTTAAACTCTCTGAGACTCGGTTTCCCCACCAAATAAAATGGGGCTAAACACCTCACTTCAGAAATTTGGTGATGTCTGTCAAAATTTAAAATGTTGCTAATTTTAACCAAGCAATATCACTTCAAGTATTATATTTTATCAGATACAAGGATATTCTCTACAAAATTATTAGCAAAAAACTTCAAACTGGTTAAATAAATGACGAACATCTATTCAGTAGAATACTATTCAGCCACCAAAGAGAATGCAAATGAATTAGACGTGGGAGATTAGGTATGGGAAAAGGTATTAGATATGGGGAAATGTTCAAGAAACAGTGTAAAATGATATTAGTTTCAGGAGGGTATGAAGAAAAATATACACACAAAGACACATGCATAGACACTTTCTGGAATATACTGAAAGCACAGGTAATAGTGGTTGCCTCTCGGAATTTTGATAAGTGATCCATGTATAGATGAGTAGAGGTAGTATTATTTACTTTCATGTTATATTTTTCTTTACTTTTTGTGTTTTTACCTAGAATATACAGCACTTATATATATATTTTTAAATCTCATAAAATATAATAGTACTTTCTTCAGTGGTTGTTATAATTAGTTAAAATCATGTGTGAACAGTGTCTGATACATACTAAGGAGTTAAATAGTCACTTTCAAGGAGAGGGACAATCTTTCCGAAGTGCACTCACAGAGGGCTTTCCAGGGGGAAAGTTACACCAGAGTGTCACCTGCCCCCAGTGACATGGTGACTGTTAGTCATTAAGCCTGGAATTTACCTTTGCACATCTCAGTCAGCTGGGTAAAGTCAGCCCCAGCCCTTCTTCCTGAGGGTAAAAAGTGAGACAGTTCCTCATTCACTTCAGGAGGTTAAAAGTCCTGAGGCTGGGTCTCCAGAATTCAGATGATAGCAAACATATTTTATGTTAAAAATTAGAAAAAATCATTTTCAGAAGGCAATCCCTAGTTGCTTTCTTACTAAAGTTGCATAATAATTAAAAACCAGAAACATTAATGGTGAAAAGGATGGTAATAAGTGTTCAAACCAGGTATTTTACACACTGAAATAGACCACATCAAGGATGCAACAGCTTTGGGGTTGACGAAGTGTTCAGGGTCTCTGTTGCACTGTAGGAGGGAGTAGTTGAATTGTGTTTGTATCTCATTTCTGTCCCCTGCAGAGGCCTAACTTCTTAAGGAAGCACAGTCCTTCCCCACCGTGAGATGTATGTTCAGTCCTCTGCTGTTTGAACCTGGGTTTCTTTTTCTTGTATCCAGGGTATATGAAAATCACCTTTCATTGGAACCTTCCCTTTTTGTTGAATTCTGCACCTGAACGTGAGCTGGCCACACATACACACACTGAAAAGCTCCATTTCAGACTAGACCTTCTGTTGAGCTCATATCATTCTGGAGCTATTTGGTGATGTCTGAAACATTTTTTCCCACTATAACTCTTCTGGATTAGAAGTTTTCTGGGGAATTGTTAACTGATCTGGTAGCTCTCAGTCACTCCCAAGCTAAGTTTTACATCACAATCTAAATATATTGTTCCTTGGTATGTAATTGCATTTATTAGAAAATCTGTCAATGGGCCGGCCCGGTGGCACACTGGAGAGTGTGCCGCTTGGGAGCACGGCGGTGCTCCCGCCGAGGGTTTGGATCCCATGTTGAGACCGGTTCCCGCTCACTGGCTGAGCGCGGTGCGGGCGCAACACCGAGGGTTGCGATCCCATTGCCGGTCAGTAAAAAAGACAAAAAAGGAAAAAAAAAAAGAAAGAAAATCTGTCAAAAGCTCAAATACAAATACATCATTTAACCCTGGTTATCAATTGGATGTTTTATTTATTTATTTTTTATTTATTTATTTTTATTTTTTGTCTTTTTGTCTTTTTTCGTGACCGGCAACGGACCACAACCCTCAGTGTCGCGCCCGTACCGGACCGGGACCGGCAACGGGATCGCAACCCTCAGTGTTGCCCCTGCTCCTCGCTCAGCCAGTGAGCG
>NW_007726333.1:601790-604799 GCF_000696425.1 Galeopterus variegatus | reverse complement strand
CCCTCGGCGGGAGCGCCGCCGCGCTTCCCAAGCGGCGCACTGTAGCAGTGCGCCACCGGGCCGGCCCATCAATCAGATGTTTTATGCGTTTTTGGTGTTGTCACTGTATACCAGCCTCATTTTTATTGCCTCTATTTTGGAAAGCAGTAAACACTCATACCTATAGTCTTACATGAGTCCACGAACTGATACGTTGCCTAGTGGTTTTGATGGACTGTTTTTCACTTGGAGAGCTAATGGTAATAAAAAGAGGTTCACAGTGGAGACTTATACATGTAGAGGAGCAATTTGGGGGAGTATGTGTCTATGCAAACTAAATCTGTGAATTTCAGCACAGCCAGTGTCCGAGACTCTAAAAGTAGAACAGACTGATTTATTTGTGACAATGCACTTCAGCTGAACCTCTGTGCTGGTTTGTTGGCAAAACCTAACATATGGCCTTTTAGTGAGAGACACATCAATAATTGCAGCTATGAGTAATACAGCAGAAGGACTGGTTGTGTCATCTTTTACTTTACTAAGGAATTAGAGTTAGTTACTCAAGGAGCAGATGTTTACTACCAGGTATGGTATGCTACTCTTTAAAACACACATACTTTAAAGCAAAAGGAGATGCTAAATAGTGTGCACTTGACAAAATGAATATGGTGTGTATATGTTTATGTGTGTGTAATGCTTGAATTTTTCAGGCCCTATAATATCACAGTAAATATTTCACACCCAGATGACTGTTATTCCATACCAGTTGTCATTTGAAAACTACAAAATTGACAGTGACGATATTTGCTAACTTACTGCCCTTTTAGAGAATTGCCCCAGTGCAATGGAAAAAACAATAATAATTCTTGACAAAAGGATCAAACCTAAGTGGTGGCACAGTTTCTGGAAAATAGGACATCATTCCCAAAACGATTAAAATCAAGTGCAAATTTTTGTCCTGCCCTGTGCTAGACTTGTTTCTTTGTCTGCTTGAATCCACAGCTCCTTCTAGAGCTTCTGCTTCCCCCTCAGCTCCTACAAGTGGTGGCCCTACTTTTCAGGTGACCCATTGACATTCCTTGCCATGGTTCATTGGTTATGGATGGAACCCTAACCTAAAGTGCGCTAATCCATTCATCGCACAGAGGTCAATCAGATTATTTCCTTGAAGAATTTGAGCAAAGTGGCTCAAGTCAGTGATGAACCCCAAAACTGCCATGCGATGTACATTCAAGCTCTGTAGGTGACCATGCTGAGCACATGCACGATACATATGCACAAGAAGGTGAAAGGTGGGGATGGGAGAAACAGGCATAGAGAAGATTGTGGTGGAAAGTGTAGAGGCAGGATTGAGAGAGAGAGAGAGAGCTGGAAACAGTACCCTCAGGACCTGACGTTCTCATTCTACTGTCTCTGAGACCATGCTTGACGTTGTATCCACATAATGAACACCTGTTTACCTGCGCAATCTTGAGTGAGTTTCTGTTTCCTATAACCAAAAAGTCTTGATGAGAGCACCCCATTTTACAACACGATCCTATGTGCATGAATATGATCTGGAATCTATTTCAACACTCAAATCTGTAATATAAGATTGTTCTAAGAAAAACCTCTAAACTAATCAATAGACTAGAAGGACTTCAGTATTAGTGTGTAATATAAATAGTATTCCAGTTTGGGAAATGTATTCCAGATGGAATGTTATTAACGCTTATAAGTCTAGAGTAAACATGGATGTGTTCACCAAAGTCTTGAATATTGGAACCAGATGGCATTCTGTAAGACTTTAAAAGGATTACTTTCATTCGAGTAAGCAAGAGAACCCTTTACCAACGAGAAAAGTGGCAAATGGAATTCATTAGCTCCATGTTATATGGCTTAGGACTCAGACAAATTCATGTGAGAGAGATTCATAATAGGCAATTGAGATAAATTAGGGAATTTTGAGAATTTTTACACTTTTACGCAAGACTAGTGAGAATGATTTTGCCTCCTGACAGAACATCCCCTTAATGTAAGTATCTGATTCTACAACAAGCAGTACCATTTCTTCTGGTGTTCTCTTTGGCTAGCAGAGATAAATTTATGCCATGACACGCAGATGTCTTGTCACTTTCTCCTTATGAATCAGATCTTCTTCCCAAGAGTCTGGAGAACACCTGCCATTCTGAAAACTTGTGGAAGGGTTTCTTATCTTAAATTCATCAAAGTCAGAACTGAAAGGCACATTTTCCAAATCCACAGGACCATTTCAAGTTGGGCATCTATTTAGTGCCATATCTGGCTATGTAGCCCTTTGCCCAGCTATGTGACTTTAGATAAGCTACTTAACTTCTCAAGGTTGTGGTGCTTAGGTCAGCCTTCCTAAATTAAACAAAGGTTATCAAAGATCCTCACATGTCTCACGGTTCTGCGTCGTAGTGGAACCCACTTCCTTACTATGGAACCCACCAGCCTTTCTTTCTCAAAGAAACATCTTGTGATTACAGTTGAGGCTACTCTTTACCTTTAATGATGAATCCCTTTTCCACTTTGTGATGATCTAGCCTTTTCTATCCAAATTGCGCTGAAAGACAGAAACTGTTTGTTTCCTCTTTTAAGGAGAGTTCAGCCCTTTCAGAAATATGCATATTCTCCTATAAAAAATTTTAGAACAAATATTGCTATGAATACATTTAAGGCAAAAATATAAAAATAAAAAGCAGTCTTAGCTTTGTTACCTGGGTTGAACTCAAACTTTCAGCGTTTCTTACCAAACAGGATTTATCTCTGCTTTATGAGTATATAGCTTTAATTTGGCACTTTTATTCTCCACATTAAATAAAACACAGGAAAACAAAATAATTTTTTTACAGCAATAGGAAGGAAAGTTAGGCAGTTAACAGGTAATAAAGAAAAAAAAATCCCTCTAAACAGAGGTTAATCAGTAAAATTCTGCATCCCTTTTTTGGTAACTTTTTTCCTCAGTGAGTCTTAGGCAAAAAACATTCAAGTCAGCCAAAAGTTTCATTTCTGAATGGAAAAGGAAAA
>NW_007726333.1:599133-601257 GCF_000696425.1 Galeopterus variegatus | reverse complement strand
AAAATATTTTTTTCTCCAAAACAAATATAATTCAGAAAATCGACTTAGGATCTTTGCCAAATTGATGACCAAATACATTTGACACACTATTTTTTCTCTTATTTTATGGGCTACAAATAGACACATTTTATGTGACTAAGAGTTCTTAAGTGGCTTGAAATAAAATCACTAGTGTTAATTTTGATGTTCTGTTTACAGAAGACCAGATTATGACCTGGACATGAACATTCAATTAAGTGCTTTCCATAATTCTTCCTGAGAACAAAATTCTATGCAGGAAGTCAGAGTTACCTTCTATAGAAACACACATTGCTCAAAGAAGAAAAGCTTTCAAAGAACTGGCTAAATTTTCTTTGAAATGATTCTGCCTTTCTTTTACTTATTGGGGTATCCAAGAAAGGCAGATATTTGATTGTTTCTCAGTTTTAAGAGTATTACTATTCTATATCTCTTTGGACACAATGGCAGATTTTCTTTCACTGGTTATTTATAGAGCCCAGGTAGGTTTAAGTCACTTTGCATCATGCAGAATAAAACCAACTTCCTTTCTTTGAAAAGGCTTATAATTGCCATTCTACATATTACCATCTGCCTTTGCTGGAAGTACTTTTAGTGTTCTTTGTTTAGGAAGCCCTGCTGTTGAAGCCATTCCTCCACAGGGCTTCTTTTAAAGTCCTGTGATGGCTTTTAAGTTTATGATGAACTTTAGAATAAAATTCTGAAAGCTTAGTTTTCTATTTTCTTTATAGAACATTGGAAAAACAGAAATTTTCTGATAGAACAAATGACAGGGATACATGAAAATGAAAAGGAGAAAAAATTTTTTTAACCAAAAACTATATAATCAAAATGATGAAAATTGGTTAAGTTTTACACATTAGCCTGTAAAGCAATTTAGAAAAAAATTCATCAGAAATGGTTGAAACTGTAAAAACAGGAGAGGGGGTATTTGCAAATATTCCTTATTTCCCAAGGTCAGTAGTTCTCAAATTTGAGCTCATCAGAATCACCTGAAGGACTTGTTAGAGCCAACTAATTGCCCTACCCCTGGAAATTCTGTTTTAGTAGCTCTGGGGCCAGACCAGTTTGCATTTTTACCAAGATCCTAGGTGATACAAATGCACTTTGAGAACCACTGTTCTAATAAAATAAATTTTTGCAATGATACATATGCTAATTATCCTTATTTGATCATCACACATTGTATACATGTGTCTAATTATAACTCTGAACCTCATAAATGTGTATAGCAATTAATGTCAATTAAAAACAAAAGATAAATAGAAGAGCAATTGATTCCAGTCCCCAAATGTGACTTTGCACAAATCATTTGACCTGTTAGCCTCACTTTCTTCATTTGTACAGTAGGGATAATCCCTAGCTGGCTACCTCATATTCATGGGAGGACCAATTAATCAATAAATGTGATAACCCATAACTCCTAGAGATGATAACCTGTTACACTGATAATTCATATGCCATTATATTATTTTTATACACAGTCTAGAAATGTTAATTATTCCCTGTGATATCAATTGCCTTTGCTGTCAGTATTTGGCATCAATCATGTGATAGTTTTCCCAACTCCCTGTGAACTTGGAAATGAGGAAAGTAGTTTGCATTCTGAATACAAATGTGGGCTGTAGTAGAGAAGTTAATCCATCTAAAGAACCAAGTTCTTTCCAGGTCCATAAGATTCCAATATAACTCACTTAAGTTAATTAACCTACATAAAGAATCAACATACACAATCAGAAAAAGCTTGTACAATCTTCATCCCAGTGGAGTTCTGGTCACAAGGCTATTCCCAATGTGAAGATGAATGTAGAAAGTTTTAGCTCGAGTATTCATACCTCCTAATTTGCCCAGGTCTGTCCTGGTTCATGCCTTTTTTGGTATAACTATTAATAGTGCCCCTTTTACTTTTAGGAATGTCTCTGTTTACATAAGAAAGTTTATATTCTCCCTAAGTCTAGGGAAAGGGCTTTGAATATTTCTGTTCTTGTGGGCAATTCATTCCTATAAGGTATGAATGAACCTAACTTCATTTGCCTGATGACATTAAATAACTTACTAATGTCTCTTGTTCTGATTTAATTTTTACCAAATGATCTTCTGATTGCC
>NW_007726333.1:598325-598627 GCF_000696425.1 Galeopterus variegatus | reverse complement strand
TCTTTTTCTAACTCATGCTGCTTAAGTAGAAGCATGATTTTTTTCCCACTATAGCTTGAAAAGCACTGATTCACCTATAAGTGGGAATAGAATAACAGAATTATAAAAAGTTAGAGAGCATATACACTTTTCATTGCTGTAGTTTGTTGAGTGGCCATGAACAATTTTGTTCCTATAAAAATATTTTTTGCACATAGTTTCAACATAGGACCTTCTCATTTTAAATATAAAAGGCAGCTGTGGGGGCCGGCCCGGTGGCGCACTGCTACAGTGCGCCGTTTGGGAGCGCGGCGGCGCTCCCG
>NW_007726333.1:594307-597722 GCF_000696425.1 Galeopterus variegatus | reverse complement strand
CCATGAACAATTTTGTTCCTATAAAAATATTTTTTGCACATAGTTTCAACATAGGACCTTCTCATTTTAAATATAAAAGGCAGCTGTGGGGGCCGGCCCGGTGGCGCACTGCTACAGTGCGCCGTTTGGGAGCGCGGCGGCGCTCCCGCCGAGGGTTCGGATCCCACATTCAGACCAGCCGCTCACTGGCTGAGCGAGGTGCGGGTGCAACACCAAGGGTTGCTATCCCATTGCCGGTCCCGGTCTGGTACGGGCGCGACACTGAGGGTTGCGATCCATTGCCAGTCACACACACACACAAAAAAAAAAGGCAGCTGTGAAAATTCTGGAATATGGCCCAAGTTTAAATTTACACTTATAATTAGACAAATCATTTGCTTTTGTTATAAAACAATTTTTGAAATATTTTCTTCATTTGGTATGTTTAGACCTAAAGTTAAATTGTAAAATCAGCAGGAATATAGTGACCTTAAGATAATCAATAAAAAAAAAAATCTAAGAAAGAGAAATTGAGGTCATAGTGATGGAAAATCTTTTGGAAAATACCTGTATGACTAGAAAACATGATAAACAGTATTAGAAAATTGGAGTTTGGCCAGCTGCTCTGCAGAAATGAATTAAAATAGAATTTCTGTTCTTAGCTAAAATATCAGCTCACACCCTTCTTTAACCTTGCAAAAAGAAACTGGTTCTTAAATAGCATCTGTAACCCAGAAACCAGGAGTAAATAATAGAAATATTGGAACATATGAAAACAAAGCAGCAAGCCAGATTTCATGAGGTTTTTTTTTCCTTCAAGAAAGTGAAAAATAACTAGCAGGGGACCAATTTTAACACCTTCTGACACTAAATAGCACACTAACAAGTATGTACAAAAGTTCAAATTGGGCTTCCCAGATATTTCCTTTATAGAAAAGCCTGTGTAAGGAGGTTATGAAAAACACACTTAGCCAAAAAGCTAAATAGAGGCATTAGGTATTTTGTCTTTTCTGCACATTTGGATAATGTGTGAAATTATTTCCAACTTTAAAAATATCTTTACACCTTCCTCTGTGCTGAGAGTGAGGATGAGGCCTTACACCAGCTCATGAATGCTGGATGGGTCTGCGGTGGAGAAACAGGGAGCAGAGAGTGACATCTAGCATCATTTCTACTTCTAGAATTAAGGGATTTTGGTGTTTGTGTGGGCTGGAGAAGTGTTTAAAAGAGGGGATATCACATAGTCATTGAGAGTTTGAACGAGACCAACCTGGGTTTGAATTCTGACTCCATGATTCTCTAGTGGTATAAACTCAAGCAGGTCATTTAACATTTGAGAGCCTCAGTTTTCCAGGTGTAAAATGGGATAATAGTGCCCACCTCACAGGGCCCGTATGGCAGTAAATCCAATTATTCTTGCAAAGCATTTAACACAATTCCTTTCATATGGAAACTTCCAATAAATATTGTCTATAAGTAACTGAAGACCAAAGGAAGGTACAGAATGTATTTTCTGAGCCTCACAGCTTATGTGGCCCCCAGTCTTTCACATCTGAACAGGTGTTATTTTAGATGTGATCACAAACATTTCTACTTATATATTAAGGACTCTCACTTGCTTAGTGAGGGGTCTAATTGATCCCCTTAGATTGAGGGGATCAATACATTACTCTGAATGAGAAGGCTGTGGTTTAATTGTTAAATAAAAACTAAATACTACTTTTGCTCATCTCAGATATCATCCCGTGCTCAAGAACATTCATTGACTCTCAGTTGTCTACTCTGATTAGCACATCCAAGTTGAATTGCTACTTTCCTCTGCAAAAAGCTGGTGTTTCCTTATAGCCATTCCTGTGTGAGACTTCTTCTCAATAAACTTTCCCTTATCAATTCTGCCTGATAAAATGCTAATAATTCAAGATTAATTTCAAAAGCCTGCTCCTACACTGTAGCCTTTGTAGCCTCATAGCATTATGTTCTTTAAATATGTCTCATCTTCCTTTCCTTTAACAAAATAAACTATTTTATACATTTGCCTCATCAGTAACTCCTATAGACAAGTATTCTCTCTTTCAAATCATTGTGACTCTTCAATGCCTAAGAAAATATTTTCATGCAACAGTGTTTTGCATATATGTATTTAATAGAAGAAACACATCCAGATATGACAAAATCATGCAGGGACCTGTAAAATATCAAAAGGAGTAATACCTTGAACACCAGGAGAGAACTTCTTTGTGTAGCCTGGATGGAGAATGTCAAGACAGCCCTGGTAGTCAATTGAAGAAAACTCCCTGCCTAAAGGAATGAAAGGTTGGGACAATAAAACTACTGCCTTCTTAGGGATCTAAGGAGAAGATTCTGGACCAGAATTAGGCTAGCCTGGGGGTAGAGGTCTTCTAAAAGTAAGTAAGACTCTTCATCTTTTCTATGTCTGGCCTACAGTAATTCTTATTTTTACAGTTATGTTAATTTTGCTACGTCTATTGAAAATTTACCACATGCCACTCACTGAACTGGGTGCTTTATGTGTGTTTATTCTTTCAACCCTCACAGTGAACTCATGAAGTAGGTCCTATTAGGGTCCCTGTTTTACTGTTGAAGAAACCGAGGGTCAGGCACGTTTAGCCCAAGTTCAAAGAGCTAGTAAGTGACACAATCAGTATTTGAACCCAAATCTGCCTGATGCCAGAACCATGTTCTTCAATCACAGGCTGATTTTTTTTTTTCAAGGCTGCACCACAGGACAATGGTCATGACACAAGCAACCTTGTGGACCTAGTTCATTCATTCCAGTCGAAAAAAAGCACCTCCTTTAACTAGTTCCTTCTTTCCAGGAATCACTGAATATCAGAGCTGGTGAAGATGTTAGCAGTCCTTTACTCAAATAATTTTAGGAGGAGGAAAGATAATTACATAATTTAAGAAACTGAAGCCAAGGGAGGTAAAGCTCCCTGCTTGATCAGTGAATCAGTGGCAGAATTGGGATCAGAACTCTATTCTCCTTACGTTAGCCTACTGCTAATTCTTCATGAAGCAGGAATAAACAGCTTCACAGATTAGTCTTGCAAACCCAAACCTATAAAGTGACAGCAAATGTCACAATTCACATCACAGACATTGTTTTAGGTTGCAATTGTTTTCACCTACTCCTTCTGCCAGATCCTCTCCTTTTAGATCATCAGAGCTCAATCTGACAACCTGTAGAATTTCAGATGAAGAAAACGTCTCCCTACCCCATGCTGTCTTCAAACCTGAGAAGGTTACATCTGAGCTAATGAAACACCCTTAAAAGATCAACCATCCGGTAGTCCAAAGCCAATTTCGATACTGCTTTATTTGCGTGAGCTGTAGTCAAAACGCTGGATCCCAAAGATCCACATCATTGCCAGTGGAGAATGTTTTTTTTTTTTTTTTTTTTTTTTTTTTTTTTTTT
>NW_007726333.1:586564-593611 GCF_000696425.1 Galeopterus variegatus | reverse complement strand
TTTTTTTTTTTTTTTTTTTTTTTTTTTTGCCCTCTGTGCCAAAAAAGAAAAAAAAAAATGGTGGTTAATGTAGCAGTTTGGCCTGAAACAAAAAGATTGCTGAATAAATTGGGGGGCTTGCAGAGCTGAAATTTAAATAGAATAATAGCTATGGATTGTGATGAGGAAGGCAAAGGGAAGCTGCCCTGAGTAGAAATGACTGTTTGTGAAGTTTCTAATGAGTGCACACAGGATAAAGAACCCGAGGCTGGGAAAAGAGCCGGGTAACCAAGCGCAAGTGTCAGAGGCCTGCAGAGAATGTGTCAAAAGCTGAAAATGCTGAAGATGAGAAGAGCTTTATAACTATGTTCAGAAGAAGAAGATAGAAGGTGAAGGGATGAGTCTACTTTTCTCCCTCAACACATGATAGTTTCTCTATCAAGGGAAGTGAATATTAGATTGGATAGTTTATAATACCAGTGAGAAGAAACTGAAGCCCAAGGATATGAGGAAATTTTAAAACACCACACTGGTGCTTTAAATGCAATTCTGCAAACTGTTATTGCGCATCTGTAATACCTTGGCCTTTTGCTCAGTGCTAGTGATGATGTCGATGTCAAGATGAATAAAATATAATCCCTGCCCTCAAGGGGTAAAGCAAATCCGAGACAAATTAATTATATCACAGTGGGATAAAGCAATACCATATTGATCTTTTTTACTTTGTAGAGCTATGAAAAAAGGGAGAGGAACAAGAAGATTATAAATGGCCAAAGGTTGATATAATTTTTAAGAAGAAGCTCAATTTGCCAATTTCTAGATAAATTGGATTGTGGTATGATACTAATCATAAGCAAGAGTTTGAAATAGATGAATGAAAAGATAGTGAACACCACAACAGGTTGGAGGTGATCCCTAAGAATCATCCTGGGTTTACTAAGAAAGACTAAAGTGATTTTATTTCCCTTTTGGAAAAAGGAAATTGCATTCGGAGGTTAGAGCACCATGTAGACATACAAAACCTAGACCTCATCTGACTTACTGGGTTTCTGTGAATATTTGACTAGGTCTTCAGTGATGTGCTTGTGAACAAAAAATATGGACGTGGGCCGGCCCCCTGGCGCACTCGGGAGAGTGCGGTGCTTGGGAGCGCAGCGGCAATATGGTCAGTATATGGCATAATTATACCCAAACAAATATAACTGTCAGGTTTTGAGTTTTTTTCTGTTTTATCTTGTGTTGTTTTGGAAGCAGTAGCATCTTTCTTGGTCCAGAGTTTAAATACTTTTTTTCTTATTTGAGGGCAAACTAACGCCTAGTTGGTAAAATCTCCCAGGAAATAGCAACATAAATATTTAACACCCTTGGGGCTAATCAAAACTTATTAGTAATTTAATGAGATTTTCAATGCTTTTTTGTGTCAAATTGAAGTTAAGAAAACCAAGCATTTGAATTTGGTGTACAGTATTTCCTTTCTTCCTTTTTTACCATTTACATTGTCAAGGTGAATTCAAGATGATGGTTTGTTTCAGGCAGCCTGAAATCTCAATATCATTCCTGCGTTCATCCTCATGTCTAGGGGGATATGCAGAGTAGATCATATTTATTTATAGATTATTCAGAGGATCTTTCTCCCACACATTCTTTCTCTCCCCCTCTCCCAATCCCCTCTGCTGTCTCTGTTTCAAAGAATCCAGAGTTTGTTTTAATTTCTTTTTACCTCAAAATGCCCTAAAGGACCCTTAGGGGGATGAAACACAGTAAGGTTTTTATATTCTTTTGTAAGTTTTAAACTTATATAAAAATTATGGAAAAAAAATGACTGGACGTCTTAGCACATTAGTAATGAAAACCTTCTTAAGATAAAAGATGATGTTACCATCCTTTTAAAAGAGATTGATATTTGATTGTTCATAATTTTCCTATTATGTAACTGTTTTATAACCACTTATTGGAAAAATATCTCAGATCAGACCCTACTGAGGCTGCTTGAGATTACCTTATCATTTTTATTTTTTAACAACAGAGATCATATCTTTTTAACTGCAGACTTCACAGTGGAAGCATTTTCCTTTGTGAGTACTGGGACTACATTCCCGAGCCTTTGGACATGCCAACTCAGAGTGCTGCCTTCCTTCCCCCAGCAGGTCAGTCAAGCATAACACCAGGAGGTGATTAGAATTTTACTGCCCCTGATTCACAGACCTTAGCTTTTCCTCTTCTCCCTCGCTTCCCTTTGCTTAGCAACAGGAATGTGGCAAGCACTGTATTGCCAGCAGATTTCTTTTTCACTCTCATATTGAAAAGAAGAACTTAAGGATGTAAGATAGCCCAAACAACATCATAACACATTTTACTAAATTTAAAGTTTGTGCTTTGAGTACTAGGGGCTTCCTCTGGCCACAGGATTTTCACAGTATTTCTGGCTGAAATTGACTTAATCATATTACAACATCTGAGCCCCTGTTACCCAGTGAATGTTGCAGAAAGTCAAGAGCCAGGGAAGTGCCAATGAATTTTTTCAACTACAACTCTGCCCTATTTTTATAAATTTATGTCATCTAGGTCAGGAATTAAGGCCATCTTTATAGTAGTAGTTATAAGGAATTAGAGAACTGCACATTGTCTTCTTTACTTTGTTAATACTGAGGGTTTTTTTGTGTGTGTGTTTTTAATTTTGCATGTTGATTCAACAATGTTGGTGGATCCTCTTCTTTGAGCAAAGCATGACACCCCAGAGAGTAGCAAGATGAATGAGACATAATCCCTGCCTTCAAGGAGTGCAGCAGACGTGTTTATATAATATTTAGTGGAATATATTAGGTTGCCAATCTTTGACCCTTTCTGACTTAAAGATAGCAATTCCATAACATGTAGCCTAATAATAAGTGCTCTAGTCATGCTAAGGAAACAGAGGCTGAAGACCTTAAGTATAACTGGTAGAATCCGGGAAGGTTTTATGGGGAGTATATAATTTCAGTAAGTCATTGAAATATGGGTAGAACTGGATTTCCCTTAAACTAACCTCCTTCTATCCTAGATAGTAGGAAGCTCGATTAAAGGAATTGAGGATGGGAAGTAAGAATTATGCTTAGAAAATAGCAAAGAGTCCAGAATGACGGGAGCAAATAATTCATGGGTGAGACGGGGAGGACAAATACAGCTGAGATAGTAAATTGATGTCAGAGTGCATTATTTTCTTAGGTTGTAGGGAAGCATCAAAGATGTTAAGAGAGGGAGCAACAAATCCATAGCTATGTACCTGCTATTCCACTATCCTTGCAATCTTCTGTTGCTGCTCCCCAAAATGCGTTGAGTTTCTCTGGCCCAGAAAATTAATAGACAAATTTGACATTATCTTATAGTAGCTGTTGTGAAACAAATATTAACATTAGCAAAGGAGTCCAAAGTGAGATGGAAAAAAACTGAAAAAAATTTGGTTTGATAGAAATTGAAGTTAAAAATGGATTAAGGATGCAAAGTCGCATACCTAGAGCATCCAGACAGGTAGCATAAAACAAAGTTCTGTATACTGTGGCCCAAATCTAGCCTGCCTCTTGTTTTTGTAGATAAAGTTCTATTGACACATAGTAAGGCTATTGTCTATGACTGCTTCTGCACTGCACTTGCTATGGGTCAAATATGTCCCTCAAAAGTTCATGTGTTGGAAACTTGATCTCTATTGTAGCAATGATAAGAGGGTAGGAAATCCAATTATGGTATTTGAATGGTGGGGCCCTGGAGAGGTGATTGGATGGTGAGGACTGTGCCCTCGTGAATGGATTGATCCATTCATGGAGTAATAGATGTGGTTCTAATGGCCCAGATGCAGGCAAGAATTAGAGCATTCCCGGGGTCCTTAGGCAGGAGCTGACGGCAGCGTCCCCAGGAGCACACCAAAAACATCACTTCCATGTGAATGACCCACCACAGCCACCACCACAGCCACGACTGCCACCAAAGTGGTGGATGCCATAGCAGTAACCACAGCTACTGTTCAGGTGGCCTGCCAGACACTCAACTACATTAACACAAAGAGAGTCACCAGCAGAGACTGGAAAAAGAAGAGGACATCTCTCTCCTCAAAGCCCACTCCAGAGTAATAGAAGAAGCAACTGGTCTATGACAGGACTAGACATCAGTGTAGAGATACTATAAATATGAAAACCTAAGAAAATATGACAGCACCAAAAGAATACAGTAATTCTCAAATACCAGATCCTATAGAGCAAGAAGTTCTTGAGGTGACTGAAAATGAATTCTGAGCAACAATCTTAAGGAAACTCAGTGAGGCAAGAAAAGACTCAGACAACAAAAGAAACAAGAAATGAAAAAAATCCAGGATATGAAGGAGGAAATTTACAAAGAGATTAATACATTAAAAAAGAGTGCAGTGTTTTAACATAGGTGTTTAAAAGTATAAAGTTTCATTTAAGCACTGCATGAGCCCTGCATCCTATAAATTTTGATATGATGTACTTTGATTATCTCAAAGTACCTCCAATTTCCCTGTGATATTTCTTTTCCACCCATTGTTTATTTAGGAGACTGTTGCTTAATTTCCACACATTTGTGAATTTTCTAAATTTCTTTGTTATCGTGGTTAGAGAACATATTTTCTATGATTTTAGTCTTTTTTTTTTTTTTTTTCCTTTTTGTCTTTTTTCCGTGTCCAGCAACGGATCGCAACCCTCAGTGTCGCCCCCGTACCGGACCGGGGACCGGCAACGGGATTGCAACCCTCGGTGCTGCTCCCGCGCCTTGCTCAGCCAGTGAGCGGGAACCGGTCTGTATGTGGGATCCGAACCCTCGGGCGGGAGCGCCGCCGCGCTTCCCAAGCGGCGCACTTATCCAGTGCGCCACCGGGCCGGCCCTGATTTTAGTCTTTTAAACTGGATTAAGGCTTGTTTTGTGGTCAAAAATAAAACATAAATAATTATTTAGAAAAGAGAAAATCAAAATGTCCCTCAATCGGAAAACATGTAAACAAATTGTTGTGTAACTGTACAATGGAATAAAACAAAGTGAGAAAAAAGAATGAACTATTGATACCTGCAATAGCAAAGATGAATCTCAAAATAATTAGACTCAGTGAAAGAAGCCAGCCAAAACTGTAATCTGTAGTGACAGAAAACAAAGCAGAGGTTGCTGCAGGGGAGTGAGGTGCAAGAGTCATTACAAAGAAGCATGAGGAAACTTCTGGGAATGACAAATATGTTCATTATCTTGATCGTGATGATGGTTTTGTGGATGTGTACAAATGCCAAAACTTACCAAGTTGTACACTTTAAGTGTACAATTTATTGAACGTCAATTATACTTTAATGAAGCTGTAATAAAGAAATAAGTAAGTAAATAAATAACTTACCTGAAAAAAAAATTAAAGTGCAAGTGAGAAGGTTAATGCTCTTTCTCAGCCCATTCTTGCCATTTGACACCCTGGTCAACATGGGACCCTCTAGAGAGTTCCCACTAAGAAGAGATCCCTCACCAGATGCGCCCCCTGGACTGTGGACTTCCCAGCCTTAAAACTGTAAGAAATAAATAGTGTTTTCTTTATAAATTACCCACTTTCATGTATTCTGTGATAAGCATCAGAAAATGGACTAATTCAACACTGCAGTAGCAGAGCTGAGTAGTTTTGACACTGAAAGTATGTCCAGTAAAGCCTAAAATATTGACTCTCTGGCTCTTTCCAGAAAAAGTTTGCAAACTCCTGGCATTAAAAAGAAGCAATGGGTTAATTTAACTGATCTTTTATTTTTCAACTTTTCTGACAGATGTTGGTACAGGAAATATTTTCCAACAATAAAAAATAAACTGGTACAAGCATGCTAATAAGTGATAATAAACTAGTAGACCTGTGGCTTCAGAGTGAGGCATCGGTAGGAGAGCTGGGACTGTGGTGAGGGGGACAGCTCTTGCTCACCGCTGCTCATACTAAGTTTCAGCTGCTCATGGAGGATACCCTGTAGCCAAATCATCCCAGTTTTCAAGAGAACCTGGACATTGGAACATTTATGTGATATCTCCCAAGTTTTAAATTTTGGCAGCTAGTGCAATGAAAAGTTTTAAACCTTGGGGGCCCCAAACAACACATCTATGTTCTGGATTTGTTACATGACCATACATTTGTGAATTTTGTATTTGAGACCAAGAACAAGACAGCATTAAGAGAAGGGAAGGGCAAAAAGTATGGGGAGGTAAATCATACAGCACCAACAAGAAGAATGGGGCAGTAAATGTATAGTTCTCACATGTCACATTAGATTATGCATGAGAGTGGAACAGCAGTCAGGAAGATGAAAGCACCATGCTAATTTCTGTAGGTCAAGTTTGCTTTAGAGCACAATTAATTTTCAGTCTGTTGGTGAAAAGCTTCATATATACTGACAGTTTTTATTACTATGTTTTTACTAATGTCCCCTCCTTTACCCATCATATGTTACTCTCAAATGCAAGAAGACAAAGGAATTAATTGTGCATCTGGAACTTAGATGTCTATTTTAAATCAGAAAAAAAAGGAGATTAAAGAATCACATGAGTGTATTATTCTGTTTCTGTTGTTTATAACAAAATGCCTGAAACTGGGTGATTTATAAAGAAAAACAAAATTTATTGCTTACAGTTTCTGAGGCTGGAAAGTCCAAAGTCGATCTGGTGGTGGCAACAGTGACCCAGGGGTCTCATATTGCAAGATAGTGGAAGCAGAGAGAGCAGAGAGAGCAAGACAGACTCTTCTCTTTCTTCTTTTAAAGCCCTCAGAGCCGGCCCGGCCCGGCCCGGTGGCGCACTGCTACAGTGCGCCGCGTGGGAGCGCAGTGGCGCTCCTGCGGAGGGTTCGGATCCCACATACAGACCGGTTCCTGCTCACTGGCTGAGCGAGGTGCGGGTGCAGCACTGAGGGTTGCGATCCCATTGCCGGTCCTGGTCCGGTACAGGTGCGACACTGAGGGTTGCGATTCGTTGCCAGACACGAAAAAAGACAAAAAGGAAAAAAAATAAAAATAAAAATAAATAAATAAAGCCCTCAGAGCCACGGTCCTGACCATCATTATTAATCCATTC
>NW_007726333.1:583968-586277 GCF_000696425.1 Galeopterus variegatus | reverse complement strand
ATAAAAATAAATAAATAAAGCCCTCAGAGCCACGGTCCTGACCATCATTATTAATCCATTCCCTAATGCACGGTCCTACAGTCCAATCACCTCTTCAAGTCTCCATCTTTCAATTACCATAATAGGACTTCCCACCCTCTTAACAGACACAGTGAGGGCTATATTTCTAATACATAAAACTTGGGGGACACAATTCAAGTTTCAGTGATTTTGGGACAGACATAATTCAATCCACTAAAATGAGCAAAACATGTTTCTTGGTCCTCTTCAGATACATGAGAGGAGTAGGAAATATTCAAGAGGAAAGATCAGAGCAAACATTATTTTTGATGAGATACAGGGTTTAAATATATATCCAGTGAACTTTATACCCTTGACAATTGAATATACACAACAGAACTTACTTGCCTTTTCAGCTAATTACCCTGAAGATAAGACCTTGTTTAACTTGCTTATCTCCAAATCCTCAGGACCCAACACAGCGCGGCCCCATAGTAGGCAGGCACCTGCTAAATTTGTTGTTTGTTTGTTTTGTCCTTTTTGAGACCGGTCGCACCGCGCTCAGCCAGTGAGCGCACCAGTCATCCCTAGATAGGATCTGAACCTGCGGCGGGAGCGCTGCTGCGCTCCCAGCGCTGCACTCTCCCAAGTGCGCCACGGGCTTGGCCCCGCTAAATTTGTTGAATGAATGATAAATGAATGGATGAGCAAATGGATTCTCACATATATCCTATATTGGATATCTCATGTCTTTCATTTCTGTCCTCTTATTTGCTCTGAGCACCTCCTATTCTCTCTCTTATATTTCTCTTGTTTTCCTCCTCCATTCTTTTTAAGATTAAATTGAACTAACTTTTTCTACTTTTGGCCCAACCATTTCCTAATTTCCATTTTCTACCTATGCGTGAAGTTCGCTTCATCTTGGACTTTTGCTCAGCTCTTTCGTGTTATCTTCAGTTTGTAAATGGCTACTTAAGTTCGTATAAATTGATTTATAATTTCTATTGACAACCACAATGGTAGTAACAAGGATAGCAATAAAATTAAGTGGAAAATATTAAACAACAATAATTATGTAAAGGTTTATATGAACCCTCAGGTAGAAAGTTAGAAGGACTGAGTTGGTCTGTACTTGGTGAAAACTAAACTAATTGCTTAAGCTCCCAAACTGTTGCTCCCCAGAGTGTTCTTAGGCTGCCTAGGACAGTAATTGATTTATAAGACACATCCAAGAAATAATAATTCTCTGCTCAATCTAGTGTGAGAAAGTCAGGGTTAAAAGTGTATTCATACTTCCAGATCTTCCAGAGATGAGACACGTATTAATTTATTTGTTTCTTCTAGGTTTGTTTTAAGTACTGATCAAAATGTTGGTAATATCTGGTTTGGGAGAGAGTAGTTTGCATATTATTGGTAGCGTTTTATTGAAAATTGCTCTTTTATACCTGTGACTCAAAATGGTCTGTACATTTCTGACTGTGATATAGTTATATCTAATTTCTCTTCACTAAGTACATCTGCAGTTGTAAAAAAAGAGGTCAGCAGTAAAATCGGATTTGTATAAGCATAGTATTTTAGAGCTGAAAATAACCAATAGAATCCATCTAATTAATTCTCTTTATTTTTCTGATGAGGAAACTGGTCATGGGACTGTGTTCTATATAGCAAACTTTGTTGAAATGTATTTATTAAAAGAAAGTTTAACTACAATAGTATGATTTAAAGTTGCATATAAGGGCCGGCCCCATGGCGCACTCGGGAGAGTGCAACGCTTGGGTGCGCGGCTGCACTGCCGCCGCGGGTTCGGATCCTATATAGGCATGGCCGGTGTGCTCAATGGCAGAGCGCGTTGCAGCCAGTCACACACACACAAAAAATAAATAAAAAAAAATAAAGTTGCATATAAAAGTGCTATATAAAGTTCTAAAGATATTCACTATTAAATTACAGTATGACAAATTCTACATCATACAGATGGCTCCATTGAATTTACAGAAAAATAACAAGTAATGATTATTACAGCTAAGGAAAAATGACTTAATTTAATTATCTCAAATTAAATTTGTTTACTTACTATAAAGCATCCCTCATGTTCTGAAGATAATGTAACTGTTAATTGATCTCAGGGATTGGTAATTGAGTAATGAAGACACAGGTCAGATTAAGGCAAAAATAAATACACCCAAAGGTAAAATTTTATCTAGCTCAAGGGGAATTAAAAGCAATAGAAGATCTAATGCAAATTGATTATTTATTAAACAAAAAAGCATGATAATAACATTTGTATTTGTGTTAAAGAGAGGAAAGCA
>NW_007726333.1:558480-583281 GCF_000696425.1 Galeopterus variegatus | reverse complement strand
TATTTATTAAACAAAAAAGCATGATAATAACATTTGTATTTGTGTTAAAGAGAGGAAAGCAATAATGCTATGTATAAAATAGCAGCCATGCTTAGGTCATGTTTTAAAATCATTCTCTGCAAAAAAGTATGAGAAAACAAATTTTAGCCAATGAAGGTGTAAAAAGGACTTTGGAAAAATAGCATATAAGGAAAAGTTAATAAAGAAACATTCCCATGGCCCCAAATCAGTGGATATTAGGTAGTGCATATTTTGTAATATTACCAACACTAGAAAATGCACCTGAATATTGACTTTAAAAGTCTTTTGACATACAGAATAATCAGAAAATGTTAAGGCAATAGGAATTTTCAAAAATGTGTAGAAAATATAAACCTGGAAACTGTTGTTTCCTATTAGCTGTTTATAAATATCTGTATATTGTTCCTACTCTCTTGGCTATTTAAAGTGAATTATAATTTAATCGATGTCTCTTAATCACACATATTTCTAGGTGGTGCTTTGAACTCTAATAGTGTAAACTTAGTTTTTGAAATTTTTATTTGCATAACAATTCAATTTTTTATTAGGAGAGAAGAAAGAGCATAAATGAAAAAAATATGAATGATTATACAATATCCACAAGTAGCAGCATATTATAAATTGCTGTCTTTAGGATGCCCACTCTCACCATTCCTATTGAACATAGTGTCAGAAGTACTAGCCAGAGCAATCAGAGAAGAGAAGGAAATAAAGGGCATCCAAATTGGAAAAGATGAAGTCAAACTGTCCCTGTTTGCAGATGACATGATCCTATATATTGAACAGCCTAAAGCCTCTACAAAAAACCTCTTAGTGTTAACAAATGATTTCAGCAAAGTTGCAGAATACAAAATCAACACACAAAGTTCAGTAGCATTTCTATACTCCAACAGTGAACATGCAGAAAAAGGAATCAAGAAAACTAGCCCATTCATAATAGCCACCAAAAAATAAAATACTTAGGAATAAAGTTAACCAAGGATGTGAAAAATCTCTACAATGAAAACTATAAACCAATGTTGAGAGAAAGTAAAGAGGACACAAGAAGATGGAAAAATATCCCCTGCTCTTGGATTGGAAGAATTAACATTGTGAAAATGTACATATTATCCAAAGTGATCTATAGATTCAATACAATCCCCATCAAAATTCCAATGACATTTTTCTCAGAAATGGAAAATGTCTATCCAGACATTTATATGGAATAACAAAAGACCACACATAGCCAAAGCAATCCTGAGCAAAAAAAAAAAAATAATGCTGGAGGACTAACACTACCTGACTTTAAACTATATTACAAAGGTATAATAACCAAAACAGCATGGTACTGGCATAAAAACAGACACCTGGATCAATGGAATAGAATAGAGAACCCAGAAATCAACCTGTACACCTATAGCCATCTGATCATTGACAAAGGCAGCAAGTCTACCCAGTGGGGAAGAGACTGACTCTTTAGCAAATGGTGCTGNAAATAACCCAATTAAAAAATGGGCAAAGGAGCTGATTAGGCATTTCTCAAAGGAAGATATAGGAATGGCCAACAGACACATGAAAAAAATGCTCAGCATCTCTCAGCATTTGGAAATGTAAATGAAAACCACTTTGAGATAGCATCTCACTCCATTTAGGATGGCTAGCATCCAAAAGACTGATAATGATAAATGCTGGCGAGGTTGTGGTGAAAAAGGAACCCTCAGACACTGTTGGTGGGACTGCAAAAATGGTGCAGCCTTTATGCAAAATGGTATGAAGGAAGGACTTCAAAATGGTACAGCCTTTATGGAAAATGGTATGGAGTTGTCTCAAACAATTACAGATAGATCTACCATATGACCCAGCTGTTCCACTGCTGAGAATATACCCAGAGGAATGGAAATACCACATGTTCTCACTTATTTGTGGGAGCTAAAAATAAATAAATATACAAACAAATGGTGTGGGTGGGGGGGAGAAGACACAACAATCACAACAATTCCTTGAACTTGTTAAGACAAGTGACCAGACGTGATGTTGATGGGAGGGAGAGGAAGAGGGGAAAGAGGAATTGGTAAAGGAACCTGAAAATCAACTACATTGTGGATTGATAAATAAAAGTTAAAAAAAAAATAAACAAATAAATTGCTGTCTTTAACAAAGGATATTCTTCATTCATTCATTCATTCAACAATAATGATTGAGTGGCTCCTATGTGGGAGGTGCTGTTCCAGTGCTTTGGCAGACCAGTGAACATGACAAATACTCCTACAATCATGGAGTATACATTCTAGTGGCCAGACATATTTATCATCTTTGTATTCCAGGTGACAAATTTATAATTACAAAATCTAAAATGTCATAGTGTGCTTAAGTGGATTTAAAAGCATAAGTAATACCTTATGTTGGATAATGTTTCATGGCCCAGAACATACTGTCATTTGTTTATGTAATTCTCAAAGTCTGGAGTATTTTGTTTTTCAAAGGAGGAAACTGACACCCTGGAAGGTTTACAGACATCTGAGAGTCTCACAGGTAGTAAGTGGCACAAGTGGGGCTTGTTCCTCTCATTCCAGGGCTGCCCTGATTTTACTCCCCCTCCCTACCCTGCACAGCATTTTGCCGGAAGGCCAATTTATTCAATATACCTTGGGAGAGGATAGACATCTAAAATTATCTTCCTGGAGATAAGAGAGAAAAAAATGAATATTTAATGGCATAAGCACACACCACAGATTGAGCGGTACTAAGAGAACCTGTTTGGGAAGCTAATATTCAGCAGCACATCAATTCATGGCATTTGAAAGAACTCAGAGGGAATGAGTGCCTGGAACCTGAACTGGACCACTGACCTGAGAATAAGTTTAACCGTAGAGAAGTGGGAAAAGTGGTTCAGAGTGATGGAATAACCTGTCATGGGGAGCAGAGGCCTTTCATGGAGACTGGTAAATTCCCTAAAGCAATCTCAGACTTTGATAGATGACATTGTCAGCTGTTTTCTCTCTGAGTGTATAGTGTCTCCCTGCTTACAGGAAACAAGGAGGTTTGCCCGAATTCTCTTTTCCAAAGTAGCCGGTGATGCACTGTCTCTTCTCTCTGGAAGTTTGTGCATTTCTCAGCTTAGAAAATCACCTTGCTTTGGTGGGCCATTCAAGCCCTTCACACACGTTATTATAGTACTGTCTGTGAGAAGAGGGGAAGGACGTGGAAGAGCTAGTATGGAGCTATGTGTGTGCAAAGCTCTCTCTATGCCCTGCTCCTTCCAGGCTTACACCCACCCCTGTGTTTGTGACATTACTATCGTGCCTGTTTTACAGATGAGAAAGCTGAGGTGCCGAGAACATGTGTAACTAGAGCTCTTAACTGCAGTGCTCTGCTCCTTTCCACATTGTTGCATCTTACCTTCCATCTGTCTCTAGACAGATTTCACTTTTCCTCAATACTCATTGTAAGCAATATATCGTAAACAGAGGGCAGCTTCATGGGTACACATGAACTCCATGTGTTCCACCTTTTATAGTAGATTTTCCATAGGGTCAAACATATGGTAGACAACAAGTCAATTATTTGTTGCATAGAATTGGTTTTAGCAGTTTCAGGGTGGGGACAGCTTTGAATTTGCTTGCTTTCATGCTTCAGTATAGACTTATGTCATGTTTCTCTCTAAGGCAGACCAGGCACCTGTTTCAAAAATTGGCAACGATATCTGCAAGTTGCTCTTTTACCCTGCCAGCATCAAGCCTTGGCAAGAAGTTTTGGATTGCTCTTTTTCTATAAAGTGTCAGTCCGCTTAAAGGCATTTATCAGCCACAAACTCTTTGTGGATGTGGGTTGGCCTAGGCGGGGAAATACTACTTGGAAATGTGCGTGTAATTCATTTCCGTTTAGACCAGTGAATTGTATCTGCCAAGCACCCAACTTGTGTGCAGTGTTTCTTTATATTTGTATGTTCTAACTTTTAAAAATATGAACCAGTTCACTTAGGCCCTCATATTAGGAATGATTGGATAGTAATTAAATAGGATTCAATTATATGAAGAAATTCTTAGGAACACAGAAAGAATGAAAATATTACCATTTTCTACTATATTAGCTAAAAGTTTTTTTTACCCCATAAAGTCCTTAGGAACTCACTTCTTGGTAAGAGATAACTTAGTAACTAATCAGTATACTTCAGAAAATGTGGGCATATAATTCTGCTCAGAGTCAATGTCTGGCTCCTAAATACTTGAAAGAGAAGATGTAACTCTTCTCAGAACGTATATGGAGGTTCTGTAGTTCACAAAAGCAAATACTTCCCCTAGATCTTGTGTTCCTTAGTTGCTAGATACTGAAAGTTTTCTCCAGCCCTTCTAGCTATCTGTTATAAACAGAAAACTGAGGTAATAGTTCAGTGCTACTCTTAATAAATGAAGATTCAGGCAATAGCATATAATTGGGTTATTGAATATTTATGTTGATAGCCTAATTTAATTCGAGTGTGTGTGCGTGTGTGTACATGCCCACAAGTGTTTTCTTCTCTTTTAAGGAAAACCCAGCTGTGTCAGATCAGGCCATATATTGGCACACTGAGCCCTAGACATAACAGAAGCAGAAAAACAAAGAAAAGCCTAGAACCTGAGTGCTCTGTTGCATAGTCTTCATCATCTAGTAGACTAGGAGTTGCAAGTCTTCAGATGATAATACTTTTGGTATGCTAAATAAGTTTTATTGATTTTAGCAATGTTTTTACTCTAAATACACACCAACACATAAATAAATCCTTATCAAATACTTAATGCTGGTTTTTAAATTCACGTATGAAATTTATGTTTCTTTATAAGGGAGAGCAAAATGTTGTGTTACTGGAAAAAAAAATTTGTAAAATGTACTGTATTCTCCAGAAAACGGATCAATTCTATATCTCATTTGAACACAGAGACTTCTTAACAATATTACAATGATGAAAAAGCAAAAGAAAAAATTATAACCCTTAATAAGTTTCATTCTTTTCTATGAAGTAATGACAGTTTAGATTACTATCCTTTCAACTCTTTGCACAATTGCCTTTACTGACTTCAACATTTCCTGGCAGTTTAGCATAGGAGAGACAGGGCATTTTGAACCAGACAGACCTGAGTTCAAATCTAAATCCAACCACTTAGCTGCTTTATATTGAACAGTTGTGGATTGCACGTTCTTCATTCTTTAAATTGGAAATTAAAATGCACTGTAATGTTATCTTGAAGGTTAAAAAGAAGCTTATTAAAGCCCTTGGTGTAATGTCTGGAATAAAGTAGAAGCTGAAACTGACAGTCATTGTTGGTTGGATGGGAGGCAGGAGAAAACAGAGGAGAAGTATTTTGATAAAAGGAAAGGAGACCTGACAGGAGATGAGCCATGTGCGATGATCAAACCAGCCCACCACTGGGACCCATTCACAGTTAAAATCACTGGCAGACATTTTGGCAGATTCTCTACAATGGTTTGGTAGATTTCACTTGCAGAATACCACCCTTTTTAGGTTTTCCACCCATCAGAGAACTCATGTATCACCATTAGTATGGCAAAGCAGGAAGACTACAGAAATCATGAGAAAGTATTCTCATTTAGGTTCGTGCAAGGAACAGCACCATACTGCTAATGAAAATAAAAAGTCAAGTGAATCACTTCAAAAGTAATTTATCTATTTAGACCACCATTTTATGGCAAAGAAGATCTGTTTCACTAAATGTTCCCAGAGGTTAGAAAACTACAAATCGTGAGCAGTTTTATTCCTTGTAAAAGTCGTGTGCTGATGAAGTTCGAATGGAGCCGTTTTATAAGGTTGATTTTATTAGATTATCAAGTTTCCCTTCTCTGGCTTAATTTGTGATGGGAAAAAGAACTCATCTTTTTTTTTTTTTTCTCCCCAATAGACCTCTCTTTCTACCACGAAGTGTCCAAGCTTATTTTGAGATCAAAGAGTTTTATTTAACCTCTGAGTTAGACGTTACATATTTCATTCATCTCTAAGCCAGTTATGTGCAAATTTTACTTTCTGAACCTGATCGGTGAGTCTCAGAGAAGTCTGTGATGGTCAGAGAAGGGAGTACTTCTGTCTGCTATATTGTAGTTCATGTTACCTTTGAAGCATTCAAAACCATTGTTTTGACTCATTATCATCAGAGAGGTGCAGAGGTGGCCAGAACATAGATATCCCCGTCAGGGTGGAAAGATTTTAGAGTTTTGCATCACTTTAATCTTTGTAAATGCAAAATGTATTGTGTCAAAGGGACTTAAGATTTCATATTATTATGCATCAAAAGATTAGAAGTTATTTTCTCTCAAAAGGAGTCTGTGATATCAATAGTCGCATACTGTTTCTGTGTTGCGAATCAAACGGCTTGGAAGAAAAGTGTTTCCGTGTTTTCAAAAAGACATTGCAAATGATGATCATTATGGATTAATCTGACAGTTCATCTTCATGAACTCTTAATGTTTCAACTGAGTGGCTGTTGCAAATGAAAGTGATGTAAGATCAAAACTGTGTATTATATATACCATATTCAAGATTTTACTATTTGGGTTCAAATAGATCATTTAAAGAAATTCTATAGTTAAAGTAGTGATTAATTTTTCCAAGTGTTTCTTTTGATTTACAAGTCTGTAAGTGCTCTAACATAATTTCCCTAGGAAAAAATTGGCTATTTTTGTGTTTAGTATACCTATAATGGTATACTCATAATGGTATCCAATGTATATAGTTTTACAACATATTGTGCAAAAATTGGATTTTTGCATTAATTGCTAGTTACAAGAATTATTGAACTGCAGACTCAGTATCCTCAGTCTGATCTAAACCTTTTTATAGAGCACCAAATTGGCCATTTTATTCAGCCTTTCACCAGGTAATTCAGTAGGAGGAAACAAACCAGTCTAGGGAGTTGATTTTGTAAAAATATATTAGTAAACTAATAACAACACCATACATAGCAAAAATATATGTAGTGCAGAATTAATTAATTCAGTGTTTTTCCCTAGGGAATTCGGATTTATACTTCATTGAGCTAAAGTACCTGACTGCTGTGGGATAAGTTAATTTGTATTTGTAGTGATTTCAGATATTGCATAAAGATGGAAAGCAACTAATTCATTATTTATTTCTTTAGACTGAAAATATAATTACAGAAGTGACTTGGGAAGAAAAGCTGGGGTTTTCATTGAAACCAAATTTATACTGCCTGAGCTACATGAGTGACAGGAAGCAGTCAAAATATAGATCGATGGCTTATTCTTTGGCCTAGATTAATAGTATTATTGACATTCGGACTATGTTCCTTTAGATAGACTGAGGGAAATGTAATTCAGGATAGAATGTTTCAGATAATAACATCAATTTAGTTAGTTGAAATTAGAGTAATTTCTGTTTTCATAACTGCAGATGTAAGTGATGATTTTAAGTTAAGAACATGATAAAGTTTGTTCAATAATGTAGTGATCTTCGATCATGTCTTAATGCTTTACATTCATTAGATCAATATTGGCTGCCAAGTATAAACAATGATAATTTTTATAAATGTACAGAGTTTTAAAAATGCAAATAATTAGTGGAATTCAATCTTTACATATGTTTTGTTAGAGAAAGAGTTGGGAATTACCTAATTCATTCACTTCACTTGGCAAATAGGTATCTTAATTTCTAGGCTTAAGCAGTTGATTTCATGGCTCATATATTTATACCAAAAGAGATCATATAAACATTTGCAAACACAAAATTTTAGAACTTCAAGGACTTGTGTAGTACAGGATCTCTCCAGCATCAGTCAGGATGCTTTTGGCTGCAGGTGACCGAAAATTCTGCCTCGAACTATCTCAAACGGGCTCAAACAGGGACATTTATCATCTCACATAAGGATTTGTGAGGTAAGCTGGACCCTGGGTGCAGTATGACAGTTTACCTGAGGTTCTCTGGGATTTGGACAAGGACTTGTGTAGTACAGGATCTCTCCAGCATCAGTCAGGATGCTTTTGGCTGCAGGTGACTGAAAATTCTGCCTCGAACTATCTCAAACGGGCTCAAACAGGGACATTTATCATCTCGCATAAGGATTTGTGAGGTAAGCTGGACCCTGGGTGCAGTATGACAGTTTACCTGAGGTTCTCTGGGATTTGGACTTGGTTTCTACAAAACTTTGGTTTCCTGCTCAGATTGGCAACAGGATGGCGGCAGCAACCAGGCCCCTGATGTTCAGAGGAAGCTGTGGAGACCATTTCTTTCTCACACTGCTTTTTCAGGAAGAAGTAATCTTTCCCCAGGTCCTTCCCAGCAGAGACACTCTCATTTCATGGTTGGACCACATGCCAGAGATGTGGAATTACCATGACTGGTATAAAGGGATCCTGGCCATGTTTGGAACTACAAATGAGAGTCTAGTTCCCATAGGCCACATGGTGGGGGATGATCAACTGAATAAAACTGGGGTTACATTTGAAAGGAGGAAAGGGAGAAATGGAGATTGTGCAGACAATCATCAAGTATATCTCCATTTCATTTTACAGATGAGGAAATAATGGCCCAGAGAAGACTTCTGATATGTCCAAGGTACAAACTTAGAGTCTGTGATGGTTCATTTTAGATGCCAGCTTGACTAGATTAAGGAACTCCTAGAAGACCTAGTAAAGCATTTTTTGGGTGTGTCTGTGAGTGTTTCCAGAGGAGATTAGCATGTGAACCTGAATGGACTGGCTGGGAAAGATGTGTCTTCAATATGGGCGGCCACTATCTATTCTGCTGGGGGCTCAGAGAGAACAAAAGCAGAGAAAAAGGTGAATCTCTCTCTTTGTTGGATGAAGCTGGGATACACTCTTCTCTTGTTTGTAGATATCAGAACTCAAGACTCTTTAGCCTTAGGGTTTCAGGACTTACACCAATGGCACCTTCATGCACTCAGGCCTGGCCTTGGGATGAAAATCACACCATCAGCTTCCTTGGTTCTGAAGCTTTTGGATGTGGACTGAGCCATGCTACTGGCATCTAGTTTGCAGACAGCCTATTGTGGGACTTCTCAGACTTCATAATATACGAGACAATTCCCCTAACAAATCCCCTCTCATATATCTGTATACATATCCTATCGGTTCTGTCTCTCTGAAGAACCCTGAGTCATAGAAAGCTATTTAGTCCAGAATTATTTTTCCACATTATTTACAGAATTTCTCTAGTGCTTTTTTTCTCTTAAATTTGTCATTCCATTCATACTTGCCCTTGCAAATTTTACCCAATCGAGTGTCTTAAGTTGAATAAAAGTAGAAACAGTGAACCACTTTGATTTTACACTTCTTCAGGGAAGATATCTCTGCTTTCTGTAAGCCCACCGTAGACCTCTCCTTGTAGAACTTTTCACAGAGGAGTATAAAAAATTTATTTGTATGATTACTTATTGCGAGTTGACCCTTTTACTAAACACCATGAAGTCGGGGACAGTGCCCACTTTTTGCTTAGCACTGTGTTCTTGGTGCATAATCCAACACCCAACAAAAGAGTGAGCGAATAAATCCTGGTATTTTTCAGTCTGTAATCATGAAAGATGTTTAAGCACTCTTGTGTGTTTTAGCATGAGTATACTGTCCTTCTAGGTAACAGGTAGACATGTACTGAGATAGTGTGGAAGATAAGATATGTAAAGGATATGCAAAAATACATATGAGATAGTCGATGTCCTATGCCAGATGAACACTACAAATAATGAGTGCCGTGAAACTTCAGGAAAATTCAGTGAAGAGGGCTTGATGTTCGGAGACCACTTAACACTTAATAGAGGAGGGAGAACTTGTACTGGGAACTGAAGGAACAGTAGAACTTCAACAAGTGGAAAGAAGGGAATCCAGTCCAGGAAGATGAGTTAAGAAAGAAAAGTTAGATTTATTTTAAGAGCAATAGATAGATCAGTTTGGTAAATATCATTTGGACATTGGGAATAGAAAAAGGTGAAGTTGGGGAACTAGAAAGTAAGGGAGATGGAGACCCTTCTGTCTAGGCTAAGACATTGGACTATTTTGGGAACTGAAGCTTTTGGAGCAGTATTTTGACATAAAGGAATCAATATTTACAAAGATTAATTTGGCAATCATGTATAGAATGGGACATGAGGTAGAAAACTTAGTCAAGCAGCAAAGTAGCTCAAGTATAAACAAACATTCTAAAAATAAAATGAAAGAAATTTGCACATAGGGAAGATGAGATAAATTTTGAAGAATTAATTGACAGGACAAGATAACTGATTGGATTTAGGGTCTAGGATAGCCCCAAACATTAACTGAATAGCAAAGTCCAGAGATGATTAGTTTTGTGTTACACAGTTTTGGTTTGCTGTGTCAGTGGGATGTTTAGGCTTAGAGATGTCTATCAGACAGCTGGAGACAAGCAAATGAATTTCAAATTTAGCAGAGCTGTTGTTAAAGATTAGAGAGAATGTCACATGCAGGTCAGAGGCAAAATAATGTGTGGGTCAGAGATTTACAGCACTTAGTAAAATGCCTGGCACATGCTCGTCTCAGTACATATTTATCGAATGGAATCTAAACATTTAAACCAGAGTACTTTGGGTGAGAAGTGACAGAAATCCATCAAAAATTGACTGAAAGTTTGGAAGTACCAGGCCATGTAACAGAATAATCCAGGGACAGGGCTAGCTCAAGGCATGACTGAGTCAATATGTTTACATGGTTAGGGATTTCTAACTCTCAACTCTGTTCTGTGTTAGCTTTTTTCTCTGGTGAGTTCTCTGCTCTTCTGGCACATTCTACCAGCTTGGCCACCCCTACAGAAAGAGAGCTCTTTTCCACCAAGTTCTGAAGAAATACCAGGATTCTCTCCTCCTGGAAAAACTTGGAACATTCCACCATCCCTGTACCAAGCACTGTGATTTTGATTAACCAGACCCATACGTGGAATCAGGGATAACATAACACCCTCCAAAAACATTTAAGCAAAACCTAAAGAGGGAATGATGAGGATAGAATTAAAGAAAACCAGGGGTCTTTTGCCATAAGAGAGTGTGTGTCTGTACATTGGTATGTTTCTGTATATACATATATGTGCATGCACATGCATATATGTGTGTGTGTGTGTGTGTATTTTCAATATTCTCCCCTTATCTGCAGTTTCGCTTTCCGTGGTTTCAGATACCTGCAGTCAACCATGGTTTGAAAATAGGTGAGTACAGTACAATAAGATATTGTGTGTGAGAGAGAGACCACATTCACATAACCTTTATTACAGTGTATTTTATAATTATTCTTTTTTATTATTATTGTTGTTAGTCTGTTACTGTACCTAATTTATAAATTAAACTTTATCATAGATATGTGTGTATAGGGAAAAAAGTATCTATAGGGTTTGGTACTATCCCCAGTTTCAGGCGTCCACAGGGAGTCTTGGAACATATCCCTCATGGGTGAGAGAGAACTACTGTTTATATACACTCACATATGTGCAACCATTGGTACTTACCTACAGCTTTAATGAGAATGAGGTTGTGTGCATGCCATTTCTTGTCAAGAATACCATTTAGCAGGTATATCTCAAAGAATATTTTTTCTTGAAAAATATAACAACAGCTGTGATTGTTATCATTAACAGTATTCTTACCATGTGCTGAGGACTGTGCTGAGTGACATACACATTATCTTATTTTGTGTCACCTCTACAGTAACCCTGTGCAGTGATACTATCCCTGTTTTATATATATATGGGAGCTGAGGAGCTGAGATGTGAATCAGAACGTTGCAGGGCCAGGACCCACATGTGGGCTTGTCTGTTTGCAATGACCATGCGCTTGCACTGCACACTGCTGCCTATCAACTCCACTGGACACAGCTCTCTACTTTACTTAAATCACAATATGAGCCCCAAACCACTGTTAAGAAAAGGTATTGCATGGAATAGGAAGCAATTATTACATTGCTATTCTGATTTCGTGTTGTGATGTTTAAATATTAGAGTATGGGCCGAGCCCGTGGCGCACTCGGGAGAGTGCGGCACTGGGAGCCCTGGGAGAGCAGCAGCGCTCCCGCTGCAGGTTCGGATCCTATATAGGGATGACTGGTGTGCTCACTGGCTGAGCACGGTGCGGCCGGTCTCAAAAAAGGACAAAAAATAAATAAATAAATAAATATTGGAGTATGAGATCAATAAGCATTTATATGAAAGACTTTGTTATACCAAAGTATTATTTTCTCTTATTTGAGAATTTGTCTGCATGTTTATTTTACTTTCCTGGGTGATTTTTTCTCATGTTGTGCTACAATTTTAAAAAATTCTTCTTATTCCTTTGGTTATACTGATGATTTCTCTTTAGAACATATAATCGTCTGGATACATTGTATATATGGTATATTTCCAGAATAAGACTGACTGGGAAATGAAATGTCTTTGAAAGCATGCCCTGTAAAAATGCATGTGCTGAAATTCAAATTGCTCCAATTTTCTGCTGAAATCTCCATCCCTGCAGGGAGTGTTACTTTCCAAGGTTGTATCATCAGAAATCAATTCTCTTCATGGAGATTATTGAAGATTAAGAGCAAATACCAAGTCCAAAATCAATGTGATGTTATTATACTTATCTGTACAAGTATTGACAATTTTGATCACTAAGAAATGAATTTTAAAAATGGTTTAGGTGATCCTTAGCCGTCAGAAAATTAACTTGATTTCTTTCTTAAGGGAGAATAGTCAGTAAATTCCAGCAACTACCATAGTATATAAGACAAGAACACTTTGTGTCTCTTTCTTATTTGATAACAGCTGTGCTATTTCTTTAAAACTCTGCAGTTTACAAAATATGTCATAACTTAAACTGGCATGTATAAGTATGATATAGCAAATGTTCTTCAGCAAATTTTTAAGAGATTGGAACATTCCCCAACCCTTTTCAAAGAAAACAGATTAAGTATTTTTCTTCTGGACTCCCAAAGGAGGATATTATTGAGAACAAGTACTGTGCATTCTGAAATTGTTGAGAAGGCATTTGTTTTATATGCTCCTCCCTATCCAAAGTTTTAGTACTTTTGTTTTCAGTGGATCATCAGATTTCACAGAGAAAGATTAAGAATTTTTTTTAGTTTTGTTAAATTAAATCTGGAAAATTCTGGATTACAGCTCTACTAGATTCTGAGATATTCCTGAAGTATGAAATCAAATATCTACATTTTTCCAGATTAATTCTATTTGGAGTAATATGAAGTAATTGCAAGAAAAAAATACACATCCCATCCTTTCACCATATATACTTTTCCAAAAATGAACCCAAATAGTTTGAATTTAAGATGATGAATAGACTTTCAACAGTTTCATTACAAACCATACAAGTGTTGAAACAAAGCTAGCATTTACATAACCAAGAAAAATTCCCCAGCACATGTCTTTTGTCAGTCTTGTCTAGGTTTATCTCACTCGTGCTGAGTGTAGATCAAGTGTTATTTCTTTTGTTTTTGGTCCAATCTAAAGAATATTTCAAGAATATATTCTTTAGCAGCTTATTATATAGACTACAATAGCCACTAATATTTTTTTAATTTTTTCCATTCTTGAAGGCAAGGGTTGCAAATTTAAGTGTCTAAGGAACTTGGCAGAGGATATATATATATATATATATATATACTTGAAGGTAAGGACTGTTGCAAACTGACCCCCTGTTTAAAGGGATCAGCAGCTACTCAGCTCCAACAAAGTGTTGGCCCATGGAAACTCAAAGCCAGTTGTCAGGACTTTCTTCTTTTTTTTTTTTTTAAAGAAAACAGAAATTCCTTTTTTATTCTTATTAATGTGAAATATATTGATTTCTGTATGCTATCAAGTAATTCAATTTAAAAAATAATGCATAGGCCAGAAAAAGACATCTGTGAACCACACATCACATGAGGGTCATCAATCTGCAACTTCTTGGCTGAAGCACATCACCATATAACATCTTTCTCGAGTAATATTTAGGGAGATCCTGGGTGTGTTCTCTGGCAGGTCTTGTGATGTTTATTACTAGTGGAATACTCTCTTTGGTTCTTTGCTCCTGAATGTCTCCATTTCCCTATTTACGTCCATTTTATCCCCTGCTTGCAAGTGAAATTCTTGAATTAAAAAGAGAGGGTTTGACATAGCATAAAGCCTACATTTGGGATTCTAATCTTGTTACCAATTTCGTGCTGTTATCAAGGATTTATTCTTCGTCCTAAGACAAAGTCTTTATCTTATACTCCACTGTTAGTCATTGGTTTCCTGCCTTATTTACTGTTCCTAAAAGTATGTTCAGAACCCAAACTTTTGTGGGATTGGGTCCTGTGTTGTTAAACTTTTTAGAGTTTGACATCCAACCCTTGTTCTCCAGGCCTGTCATTTGTGCCCTTCTGTTATTTAATAGACTTCACTGATGCCAGCTTCATTAATCTTCATTGCCTCTTTCTAAAATCTTAGTTGCTTTTCAAGGCCTCCTCTTTTCTTCCTTATATACCTGATATCAGTGGCTGGCCTGTTCAGGTTTTTTCTTTCTTTTTTTTTTTTTTTTTCTTGATTTTTGAGTTCTACATGCCCTGCTGGATTTACTCTCTGTAATTACTGCTCTTTCTGCCTCAGTGGTAGATCTGCTTCTGGGCTGTCGTAGTCAGCCAGACCCTGCTCCAATTAACCCTTCATGTCTGTCTGTTCCATCAGGTAGAAACCCTTGGGAAAGTGTGCTTTGAGAACTGCTTTTATGATGAGGGAAAAAAAGCAAGGAGGAATAAAATCTTGCTGTCTGTATGTATTCATGCAATTCCAGTGGATTTACTCTTTCTTGTCCAAAAGCTACTGTGCATTTGGCTGACATGAAAAAGTAGATTGGTGGTTATTTCACTAGTATAGTCAATTGATACTGGAAAGGAAGTGATATTTTGTGATATTTTTAACTTCTTGCTTTATGAAAGAATAAATACTGGTACTGGTAGAATGAGCAAAGTTATAGCCTATCAAAATACTATTGTAGAGCTGAAAGAGAAGACGTAGAAGTTGCTGGAATGATTAAGGTATTACCTATTAAAATCCCCTTTTAGAGAGTCACATCTCTTTGGGATTATTCTCAAAAAATATGGTCACCTCTAACGTATTACTATTATTTGGATCATTGAGCTTGAACAACAGCCTCAAAGATCTGAACATTGACATGAAAATTTCTTTAGAAAATTAGTTTCCAAATTCCAAATTCCAGAAAGCTCAAACTTATTTTTATGTAACCTCTATTACACTTGTCATATTGATTCATCTTGTTTTTGAGGAAAGGAGAGTATTATCAATGGCATGGGCCGTCCTTCTTCTGTCTCCTCTTTGCCCATCTGAGTGAGATTGGGGAAGGCAAACAACCAAGTGCAAGTAGCCTTGAACCTGGTGTATCTCAAGAGCAAAAGTAAATTCTCTACTGCAGATATTTGAAGGTTCGATCCAAAATTTTGACTGAGTATGTGCCAGGTTTTTTTTTTTTTTTTTTTTCATTTTATCTTATCATTATTTGAATTCAAAATATTTTAACGTTTACTTGTACATATTTGTGGGGTGCGGTATGTTGTTTCAATACATTCATATACTGTACAATAATTCATTTAGCGTAGTTAGCATGGTTTTATACCCATTAGTCCACCACTTCTCCTCCACCCCCATCCCCCTTCCAGGAATTTTAACTACGATGAGGTAGAAAACAAATTGCTAGAATTGTTGATTAGATTGAGTCTTCTCTGATTTCATTTGTTATGTACCATGTCCTGTACAAGCCTGTTTTAGAAGGTAGAGAAGCTCCTGTTTTCAAGGTATTTCAATCTCAAAGAGGAGATGTAAGCAAATGTATAAATAATAATATGCATATGTATGGAAATAAAATGTGATAGTTAGATATGGAACATATGTCTATGTCATGCATGTATTGTGGTATTCTGTGGCAAATGGGCTACATGTCAGTTGGTGTGGCTGTGTATTCTTTATTTTGCTTATCTACGGAAATCCTTGAGAAGATACCATGGCATTTGCGTTTTGCTTCATAAAAAGTTAGTGTTTGGTGGAATGGGGATATGGCATAGGTGTAAGTTTGGAACTTTAGGGAAGAGTGATTATAAGGAAATACGACTTTCTAAAAAATCAAAGAGAACTTGACACATTTCTTTGAATAGCCTCTTTATAGTAATGCCATGGAAGCTTATATATTTAATCCAGTGGGCTTTCATGAACAGTTTTGCATTTGTTTGGGAAAAACCCTTTTAAGCTGTAAGTATATTTTAAAATTATTTTCAATGCTGGCAAGTATTCAGCCTTTCAAGATAAATTTTATCTTCAAAAAGAATAAAATGGTATTGGGTGTCAATACTGAAAAATGTGGTAGGCTATAAAAATAGACAATACAGTTTGTGTATTTTTTTAAACACACAGGTTTCAGAGAATGAGGCTCATTTTCTTACATAACCAATAACAGAGTCATGCATGCAATTTTAAAAAATAGAATTTCAACCTTTTTGGATAACATCAGTATCAATGAATAAGTACATGAGTTTCCAAAGTAACTTTTTTTTTTTAAAGGAAAACATTTATTTGGTAACTAAAAAAATAAAATAATATAGTTATACTTCCCAGAGAGAGAAGTGGCAAGAAGGTAAATCTGAATAAAGATAAAGTAACATATGAACAATACTGATAGGGTCACCAGATAAAATGTAGGATGCCTAGTTAAATTTGCATTGCAGAGAAACAACAAATAATTTTTTTAGTATAAGTATATAAGTATGTGACATGTCCTATCTGGATATTCTTAGAATAAAACATTATTTGTTGTTTTTCTGAAATTCAAATTTAATTGGGGGTCCTGTATTTTTATTTGCTAAATCTGGCAACCCTAAATGTTGATCAATAGTTGCTTTTTTTTGACAAACACCTGTGAAATACCTTCTACATAACAATACAGCCCTTTATGTTGTGGAAGTTATAAAGTACATGCTGCCTCAAAGAGCCTGCATCCCAGCAGAGGAAATGAGAAATATGTAGTTAACCATATTCCAAGAGAAATTGCAGTAAATGCTCCAAAAAAGATACAAAAAATGACCTTTCAAATAATAAAGAGTTTACTTATGGTTGAGGAAACCAGGGAAGGAACAATTGAGTTGATGATATTAGGTTTGGCCTGAAAGAATTGATAGGTTTTTACTCACCCAGAGATAGGGCAGAAAGGGCACATCTAGCCCTGGGAATAGCACTAGGAAAAGCTCTAATTTGGGAAATATTGGGTATATTTACAGTTTTGGAATTACTGTTTGATTAGAGCTGTGGTTCTCAAACTTTAGCACATATCAGAATCACCTGGAGGGCTTATTAGAAACACAACTTTCTGGGTCCCATTAGCAGAGGTTCTGGCTCAGCAGGTATGTGTGGGCAGAGAATTTGCATTTCTAACATGTTCCCAGGTGATGCTGATACTGCTGGTTTGGGGACGACACTTAGGGAATCATGAACTAGAACGAGGCAGTTGGAAATGTAGGTCGAGGCCCAGTGGGCCTTGTCTGTTTTGCCCTGGAGGTTGAGTTTTGTTTAATAGGTAGTAGGGAGCCATTAAAGGCTGGTAAGGAAAGTGACATATCAGAGTTGTACTTTACGAAGATTGATCAGGTGCCAGCATGTGGGTTTGATTGAAAGGAGCACCGACAGACCAGAGGAGGAAGGCTAGTCAAACAGCGGTCGAATTAGACAAAACAACATGTCAAGTACCCCAACTGGAGAGGTAACATCAGGATCAGAAAAATGTGGATGCTTCTGAGAGCTCCTTGTTATCTGTGTGAGTGTTTGAGAATCAGCTAGTAGATTTTCTTTAGTGGACTCTTTCCTCCCAAAAAGTCAGTTTCAAAATTGACAAGAATTTGGTTTTTCAGGATTGCTTGAAGTTTAGAAAAAATAGTTACTGAAGTTTTCAAATTAAATAAGTAGCTTTTGCCTGTTCAGTCAAAGCAGAAGTTTCCCATTAAAAAGTAAGCAATTAAAGCAGTGGCAGGGGTTTATTAGCATAGAGTGGAATAATTATAGGCAGCCCAACAGGTGAATGCATAAAGATAAACAGAAAATTTAATAGAAATGTACTGTGGTTCCACAGATTTTATGGTTGATGTCCAGTTCCAATTCACAAGGAATACTTCCTAGATCTTTAAGACATTTTTTTGAGAGCAGCTTTATTATCTGTGCTGAGTGACTTCTTTAACTCATATTCAGGCATAACATTTCTTATAGGCCAATATTTGTCATACCCTGTAGGAGGGTCTGATTTAGAGATATAAACAAAGTAAGAGTCCTTTTCTAGGGTGACATGCAAATGAGCTAAAAACTGGTATGGAAGGGGCATTGAGGAATCAGAATGGATACATTTCACAAACCCCACTAACACCTTATAGGTAGTGCTGAAAATTAGTTGTGTGGCTGTCCACATGGAACTTACTAATCATCACCCTGTTTCTAATTTTAATTCGATTTTTCTATGAGAATTGTATTTTTCATTCTGAAAACAACATGGAAAAATTCTGAAAAATATAAAGAAAAATGTAATGATCATATGTAATTACAAAATCTTACCAGAGAAACATTCAACACTTCGATGTATATGTCTTCCTGTAGTAATTTGTGACCTGATTTTTTGGTTAATATCATGTGTATTTTCTTGTGCCAATGATTATTATAAAACATAGTAAATATTGGCTAATAGCCACAATAATTTTACTCGGTATTTTTGAATATTATGTGAATTCCAATTTTTGCTGTGTTGAGTATCTCTGCAATATGCGTCTTTATATCTGAATCTTTGTGCTCCTCCTTGATAATTTATTTCCATCAGACAGCTTCATATACTAAGCTGTTTTACTGTAGAGGGAATCAAATGCTATCTTTTAAGAGATGGATGAATAATTTAAAGTTAGATGCAATATTTTAATGCATAGTTTGGATCAGGGCTTCCCAGCATGTTTCACTTCAGCACACACAGAAAACCATAGAGGCTGCTCACAGCTTGAGGTGAAGGAAATCAGTATCTTGTCTGTACGTTAAGTACATACCGTTAGAGAGGCTCTGGCTAGGTTATCAAGACATAGTTTGGATCAGGGCTTCCCAGCATGTTTCACTTCAGCACACACAGAAAACCATAGAGGTTGCTCACAGCTTGAGGTGAAGGAAATCAGTATCTTGTCTGTACGTTAAGTACATACCGTTAGAGAGGCTCTGGCTAGGTTATCAAGATTTTTTATTCTCTCTTGAGCATTCATATTTATTGAAAATTTATGATTGTAGACTGGGAGGCTAATTTCACAGTATTGATATATCATTACGTCTGGATTTGTGAAATGTATTCACTTGTTATTTTGTGTTAAAAGAAGGGAGGTCAAAATAGGGATGGCTAAAATACTGATTTATTACCTATTTAATAGAAATATTTGTGTATTAATTTTTAAAATGCAGATTGTCTTCATGACGACAAGGTTCTGATAATTAGAATGCTTGAGAGCAGTTTGGAGGAGGATTATTTAAATTACTTACATTTTATCTGTTCAGAATACCTTCTGATAGTTAAAATGTGTAACGTCTTTAAAGTTAACCAGGTTTGTAGAATTTCCAAACTATTCACTAAAATCAAGTTCATAACATGAATTTAGGCGGTGGACCATTTAAATGAGTTATTCCTGGATTCCCTAGCAGTTTGGAAAATAGTAGATCTCAAAGATTCATGCAATCACTATTTAAGTCTTTCTTCTGGCTTTCACTGTTGTGTGATTTTTCTCACTTAGATAAACCAATTCTGGGTGCCCTTTCTGTCACTTGTGAGCTTCCCAGTAGATCTGCAGCAATTACACCCCATTGCTCACTTTGCTGGTATCCACAACCCTCCACTCCCTAGTGGTCATGAATTTTTGGAAAATCAAGAGTTGTGTTTTTTGAAGGAAAAGTTCAAGGAATCCGGCAGTAGATCTGCAGCAATTACACCCCATTGCTCACTTTGCTGGTATCCACAACCCTCCACTCGCTAGTGGTCATGAATTTTGGAAAAATCAAGAGTTGTGTTTTTTGAAGGAAAAGTTCAAGGAATCCGGACGTGAAAGTTGCAAGCAGCAGCAAAATATGGTAATTTATTGATTCTACCAAACATTACAAAACATTCAGTCAGAAGGAGAGCAAGTTCTAGTAACTACTTAGAAGTGAGCATTATTGATTTTGAAAAGATTTTAGAGAGCCTCCTTCTTAACCTTGCTGTTTTATCAATGAGACCTCTAAAGCCTGCAGGCATTTAGCTCATTTGAGATCACCAAGGTAGTTAGTGATGGGACTGAGCTGAGGACCTGGGTCTCCTATGTGCCTGTTCAGCTGTGATGAAGGGTATCTTTACACTTTAAAGAAACATCTATGGTGTGAAGAAAAGCTATATATGACTGCAGATAGTGGGGGAGTAAAAAAGCTAATTTTCTATTTTTTCTCATTTAAGAAGAAATATATTTTTTTCAATCCTTTTGGCCCGGCCGTCTTCTAAATTCTTTTCTTGCCACAAGTGTTTAGTTCCATCTGTTTGATTCTCCCCTCTCCCCCATGGATACAGAGCTCTAATTGTATAACTAAGTCCAAAGGGAAATTGGGTTTGCTTACAGAAATCTCTCTGTGAACAACTTTGGAAAGTTTTTATTCTGAAAAGTGAGATGTGCTTATATTAGTAATGTCATTGATATAGGATACATCGCTTACACATTGAGCTTTGCCAGTAGGTATTAATTTTAAATAGGGTTTCCAGATCTAGATAGCTTTTACCCTTATGAAATATTTTTTAAAGATTTTAAATCTGTGGTCTAATATGATTAGGAAAGTTCAAATATTAATTTCAGTTGTTCTTCTGCATACTTATTCAAAGTGGTCTAGGTTAGCCAGAGGGTCTTTTCCACTTTAAGGTTATGAGTAAATGTAGTTTGAGTCAAAATTAATAGAAAGGGAGAAAGAGAAGTGAACAGGACAAATGATTGCACGCGTTGTGTTGTAGGGCTCCCTGCCTCTTTCCCAGCTGGGTGCACATCTGGACTAGTGTGGGTCGGGAAATCTGCCTCGGTGTTGGCAGTCTCTGAGGACCCAGGCCGGCCTTGGTGTGGGTGATCTGTATTTTAATTAGATGAAACTGTTTCCAGTGTCTCCGTAGGGAATCTCCTCCGTTCTAATAAGGATAACTAAGGCTAAACAAGATTCATCTGAGAATAAACCAGAAGCCCTGATTTTTGCTCTGGGCCCAATACTGTAATAATATAATACCATTATGGCTTGGATTAGAACCCTAGGTTCACCCTAGTCTAAACTGAAAGTACCAATATCAAAATTAGCGTGTAGCAATAGAATTGTCATGCAGAAGTACACAACTGCTACTTACTTTTTCCATTGACAGACATCTTTTGTTGAATTTACATCTGTCTTTGACTTATCAAAATGTGCCCCCACCTTCATTTCACTGGGCTTGCAGTCGTAACAAGCATTAGGGGTTCACATTTGGAGTTTGTAAAGGTGTTGCATGAAATCCCTGCTGTCCTTCTAGCTGCTAAATAGTCCAACCTGATATGAATGACCATTAAAGTCAGAAGCTGAAAACTAGTAACCGTTAGACCCAGTCCAGCCCAAAGATGTGCTTGGTGGCCAGCTCAGTCATAGGTAACTAGTTGCCAACATTTAAACACTGGGACATCTCACATAAAAAGGCAGATTTCTGTCTTCTAAAATTTGGGGGTATGGCAAAGCTGGGCCCACATTTCTGCACGACAGTATCTGGCTGGGGAAGAGAAGCTGGGACCCCTAATCAGACGGGTCATGTAGACTTTTATACACCACAGTTTCCTGTCTGGTCTGCTTTCCATGTTTATACTAATCTTATCTGTTAGGCACTTGAGCCCCAGATGTAAGCAATGATTTCCTAAGCAGACAGCCTGAGGCACATGAGCTTGTCAGCTTTGCATTAAATCTCAGCTCCTCCCTTTCCTAAAGGTGGAATATGTGCAAATCTCTGAGCCTCCATGAGCTGTGTCATTCACATCTACTAATAAGGAAGGTTTCTTCCTAGGTTTGTTGTGAGTTTTAAATATAATACCATACATGTAGAGCCCAAATCAGTGTCCTTCTCATATTAAATGAAATGCAACCCTTCCAAACTTGATCCATAATTTTTCACATAATTTTTCTCCACTGTCTTTTTCCCTTTAGGCACTAGAAGTGGATTTTTAACTCTAATATGTGTGTTTACGATGGTATCAGCAACTGCATGGACAAGAGCCGTCTTGTTACCTGTTCAAATTCTAGTGAATATTTATTATCCTTCCACCTTCCTGGTGTCATAATTTTTTTCTACCTTGTTATACCAGAGTAACAGGCTCCACTGTCTTTTTCCCTTTAGGCACTAGAAGTGGATTTTTAACTCTAATATGTGTGTTTAGGATGGTATCAGCAACTGCATGGACAAGAGCCGTCTTGTTACCTGTTCAAACTCTAGTGAATATTTATTATCCTTCCACCTTCCTGGTGTCATAATTTTTTTCTACCTTGTTATACCAGAGTAACAGGATTTGCTACTTTTAACTTTATAAATTTGCTTTGAAACTACTACCTCAAAGTAATCATCACTTTCAGTGATAACACCATGGTTGTCCTTGAAAACTGTGGCTGCTCTCACCTTTCCTAGATCCTGTGGACTCCTGAGAACTAGTTAATAAGTATTATATTACCTTATAACTTTTTTGTCTACTGAAGAACATTTTGACTCTAATTCGGATTTCCATTGAAATTTGGTTAATGCACACTGCAAAATTGCCCTAAGGTGAAAATTAAGAGGATAAATTAATAATTGTTCTAATTGTATTTGAAACATCGTATCTCCTGGTAGTCTTTCTATGAAACTCAGTTTCCCCAGCCATAAAATTGGGATCACAGTATTTTTCCAAGTAGTAATTAGAGTAATGCTAGCTGTCTAATAGAAAAATAAAAATCCCAAAGTGTCAGTGTATAACCCTACAGAAGATTATTGCTCACTCATGTTAGTGTTGAGTGTTTGAACAAACAACAGGACAGCTCTTGTCCATGTGGAGGCTGATGCCATCTTAAACACACATTTTTAAAGGTTAAAAATCCATTTCTAGCACTTAAAGAGAACATGACAATGGAGATAAATTATGTAAAAGGTTATTATTGGGTAAGTGTGGAAGAATTGCTCTTCCTTTCACTCACATTCGACTGTACCGGATGGCGAAGGGGCTGGGCAGTGTAGTCCATCTCTATGCACAGGGGGTGCAAATTTTTGGTGCATAAGTAGTTGTCTCTGCCACAACCAGCAAGGCCTTCAGGATTGGAGCATTCCATGCAGTGCCTACCATAATACCTGCCTCGTGGAGGCTTTCAGAAAGTGATGACTACTCTTGTTTTGCTACTATTTCTGTGGCATTATCAATCAATATTAGGCCTCAAAATACCACAGTCAAGTCATTGCATGACTTCGACTTGCCAAAAGTAAGATTGAAATTAAATTCTACAGTCAGAAAACTGAAACTTGAGGTTATCTAAAGGAGTGGAGATGGGTGAAGTACTGGACATGGCATCCTTGTTCATCCGTGGGCCACACTTGTCAAGATAAAGTCCTGTGTTTTACTTTCATGTTATAAACTTAGCTTTGTTGTCTACCATTACTTTCCCCAGATTTTATTTCTTTTTAAAAAAATTTTTATTGAAACATATTGACTGTACATATTTATGTAATATAGAGTTGTACTTCAATACATGTGTACAATGTGTGCTGATCAATTCAGGGTAATTAGTCTATTCATCATTCCAGAACTTAATCATTTCTTTGTGGTTTCCACATTTAATCTCTGTTCTAGTCATTTGATTACATGCAGTAAAACGTTATTGATTATAGATTTCTGGGTCAACTAAATATCAGTAAGTCTTATTTTTTCTTTCTTGCTGTACTTTTGTGTCCATTAATCAGCCTTTCATAATCCTTCCTCCTCCTTCCCTTTTCCTGCTTCTAGTAACCAAAAATTTTTTCTCTACTAACAGTTCAACCTATTATTATTATTACTATTATTTATTTATTTTTGCTTGTTTGTTTTGTTTTGTTCTCTATTTTTAGCTCCCATATATGAGTGAGAACAGGTATTTCTCTTTCTGTGCCTGGCTTTTTTCACTTAACATAATTTAGTCTGATTTCATCCATGTTGTTGTGAATGGCAGAATTTCATTCTTCTTTATGGCTGAGTAGTATTCCATTGTGAATATGTACCATATTTTCTTTATCCAATCATCTGTCCATGGACATTTAGATTGGTTTCATAACTTAGCTATTGTAAATAGAGCTGTGATAAACATGAGAGTTTGGGTTTCCCTTCAACATGATGATTTACGTTTCTTTGGGTGCACACCCTCTAGTGGGATTGCTGGGCCATCTGTAGTTGTTTGAGAAACCTCCATACTGTTTTCCATAATGGCTGTACTAATTTACAGTCCCACCAACAATGTATAAGTATTCCCCTTTCTCTGTATCCTTGTCAGCATTTGTAATTTTCTGTCTTTTATAATGGCCAGTCTAACTGAGGATGGTGTCTCAGTGTGGTTTTGATTTGCATTACCCTGATGATTCGTGATGTTGAGCATTTTTTCATATACCTTCTGGCCATTTGTATATCTTTCCTTGACAATTGTATATTGAGCTCCCTTACACATTTTTTAAATTGGTTATTTGGGTTTTTACTGTTGAGTTGTTTAAGTACCTTGTATATTCTGGAAATTAACCTCTTGTAGGA
>NW_007726333.1:556793-557836 GCF_000696425.1 Galeopterus variegatus | reverse complement strand
ATGTGGTTTTGATTTGCATTACCCTGATGATTCGTGATGTTGAGCATTTTTTCATATACCTTCTGGCCATTTGTATATCTTCCCTTGACAATTGTAAATTGAGCTCCCTTACACATTTTTTAAATTGGTTATTCGGGTTTTTACTGTTGAGTTGTTTAAGTACCTTGTATATTCTGGAAATTAACCTCTTGTAGGATGCATAGTTTGCAGATATTTTCTTCCATTCTCTAGATTCACTCTTTATTCTGTTCATTGTTTCCTTTGCTGTGCAAAAGCTTTTTAGTTTGATGTAATCCCATTTGCTTATTTTTACTTTTGTTGCTTGTGCTTTCAAGGTCTTATTCATAAAATCTTTGCTTAGTCCTATGTACCGGAGCATTTCGCCTATGTTTTCTTCCGGGAGCTGTATAGTTTCATGTATTACATTTAAGTCTTTAATCCATTTTGAGTTAATTTTTGTATATGGTTAGAGGGAGGGGTCTAGTTTCATTCTTCTACACATGGATATCCAGTTTTTCCAGCACCATTTATTGAAGATGCTGTCCTTTCCCCAGTGTATGTTTTTAGAGAATTTATCAAAGACCATTGGCTGTAAGTATGTGGGTTTATTTTTGGGCTTTCTATTCTGTTCCATTGGAACAAGTGTCCAAGTGTCTGTTTTTATGCCAGTACTATGCTGTTTTTGTTACTATAGCTTTGTAGTATGATTTGAAGTCAGATAGTATAATGCCTGCCCCTTTATTCTTTTTACTCAGGATTGCTTTGGCTATTTGAAGTCTTTTATCATAAAATATGAATGTTAAGGTTGCTTTTCCTATTTCTGTGAAGAGTGTCCTTGGTAATTTGATAGAGAATGCATTAAGTCTGTAGATAGCTTTGGGTAGTATGGACAGTTTCACAATATAAATTCTACCAATCCATGAGCATTGAATGTTTTCTGATTTTTTTGTGCTCCTTAATTTCTTTCACTGGCGTTTTGTAGTTTTCATTGTAGAGATCTTTTACCTCCTTGGTTAGATTTATTCCTAGGTATTTTTTTTTTT
>NW_007726333.1:555099-556053 GCF_000696425.1 Galeopterus variegatus | reverse complement strand
ATTTAATTTCATATTGTTCCTGTAAATATTTATACAGCACTTGATGAGTACACATGAGTAAGCCACTGTTCTGGGGGCAATGAGTCAAAGAAAAAGGTACATTTCTTATACATGTATGAGCCACAGAAGTAAACTTCCAAGAACACAGTGACAAATGCCTTAGAACAAAACCCAAAATGCTGTAGGTGAGGGGTGTCCCCACCTTGTGTTGATTATGTCAGGAAAGTCTTCTATTTGCTAAGTAAAAGGCAAGTAAAGATTTTGATAAGGAAATGAAGACTATTGTAGGCAGAGGAAACAACATATACAAAGGCATTAAGGGAAGAGAGAAAAAGCCTAAATCATGGAAGATGGTATGAATTGTCTGATATCCTGTCATTTAAGGATCCATGGCAGGGGTTGGGGGGCAGTGATAAGAGGAGCTGTTGCAGAGATGTGTGAGCCAATTGTGAGGGGTCTTGTTAATTGGGCAACCAAATTTGGGCTTTATCCTGAGGGCAGGGGGTAGCTTTTAAAGCAACGTTTTTCTGCTCATTAGAATCCCCTGTGAAACTTCTTAAGCACACTCCATGACTGAGCCCATCTCAGACTAATTATATCAGCAGTTCTAAGTGGTGCTAGGTATTAGTATTTTAAAAAATCCCCCAACTGATTTCTAATGTGCAGTTAGTTGAGACCCACTCTTCTAAATGTCATTAAGCAGAGCATATGGTGATGCAGTGCCAACACTTTGAACTGGAGGCTCATAAAAACTGAAGGGACACGAGGCTGCAAACCTGACATGCTTTGACATTGGAAAAGAAGGAGAGAAATACAGTGAGGGTGTTTCCTAGGTCTCTATCTCCATGAGCAGGGAATGGATAGTGGCTGAATTCAACGCAGTAGAAAATATAATGAGTGGCTGCCTTTAAGGAGGAAGGCAGGATTTTGTTCTGGTTGAGTCTGAATTTCTGA
>NW_007726333.1:552676-554030 GCF_000696425.1 Galeopterus variegatus | reverse complement strand
ACCGGCAACGGATCGCAACCCTCAGTGTCGCGCCCGTACCGGACCAGGACCGGCCACGGGACCGCAACCCTCGGTGTTGCCCCCGCCCCCCGCTCAGCCAGTGAACGGCCGGTCTGCATGTGGGATCCGAACCCTCGGCGGGAGCGCCACCGCGCCTCTCAAGCGGGGCACTATAGCAGTGCGCCACCGGGCCGGCCCCTGCTGACTAAACTTTTAAGTCCAAGAATTTCCACCTTTATTTTCTCTTGGACTGAATTATAAGGACCGGTGCATTTTCCCTCATAGCAGAGAGAAGAGACAGTGTCCTCTTAGTTACAAATGACCCATATTATTAACAGTCATTCATGCCCTGTTCACCATTGTCTACCTCCCTGAAGCCCCAAAAGTAAATGAAAAGCTTTAATTGCCAGAACCATCACTATTGCCACTTGAGAAGCTGTTATTAACAAACAGAAACATAGAGCTTTAAAAAAGTAAAAAACCAGAGAAAGCATAGGGAAGTGTAAGAGGCAAAACTAACTTTGGAGAGATAGATTCCTAGGCAGGGCTTACGTGCTATAAGATGAAGATAGCCCACTAGCTATTTGAAAATATTTTTTCCATAAGAAAAAAAAAAAAAATCCCTTCCCTTTTATCACATTGCTGCAATTCTACCAACTAAATAATTACTTCAGTTGGCCAGAAATACTTTTTGAAAGCAGTAAAATATTTGTGAGGTTCCATTGTATTTTTATGTTTTCAATGTTTGCTTTCCTCCTAAGCTTTGGCTGAGATCCGTTGCAGTGAGGCAATGAGCATGTGAGTGGGTCAATTAGAGATTGGTAGTTTGAGAACATTGGGAATTGAGGGGGTGAGGCTAGGTGGTGGGTACTTCAGTTGAAGAGTGGTGAAGTCACTGGGAGTATCTTAAACCTAAGGATACCAGGGACTTTGGAAGGTTGGGATGGTGTCCATAAATAGGGATAATATTATGCCAAGAATTAATCTAGCTACTTTTAAACTGTACATATATCTAGCCAATTAAATACAAGAGTTGCTATAGCTCATTTACCACACTCTAATGAGCTGCTCTTGCACCGTCCATTCAAGAGCCCAATCTTAGGCCAAAACCCAATGTCATTATTAATATCAAATAAAGTATAGGTTCAATAAATATTTTCACACCAAACTTGAATCTAACTCATGTTAAGCAATCAATTTAATAAAGAAGTGAATTCTCAACTCTAATCTATCTATTTACAAACATATTTTAGAGCATAGTGCATCTGTAAATAGAAATATGTTTGCAAGACACATGTACATAGATATAAAAATGCTGAGGCATGAAGAAAGAGATTTGACTGTCCTGCTGAAC
>NW_007726333.1:550972-552397 GCF_000696425.1 Galeopterus variegatus | reverse complement strand
CATGTACATAGATATAAAAATGCTGAGGCATGAAGAAAGAGATTTGACTGTCCTGCTGAACAATAGTAAGAAGGATGTGGAAATAAAATCTTTATAATGTTTCTATGCCAGGTAGCAAGAATCAAGGAGGATTTTTCAAATTGCTCACATTAAATCAAGGGCTACAAACTAGAATCCAGTGAAAAATATGTGAATTCACATTATTTGCTGTAAAGTAAGAAAAGCCTTAAAACAAAATCTTTTGTATGGCTCATAAAGGAAAAGGGAACTAGTATTTATTGCATGTCAGGCCCTAGATGGGTTAGTCCCCCAACAACACACTGTGAAGACATTGTTATTAGCCCCATTTTACCTACTAAGAAGCTGAGGCTCAGACAGGTTGAATACTAGCCCAAGGACACAAAACTGGTAGCTGCTGCAGCCAGGGCTAAACCTCAGGTCTGATTTTCTACTTTACAGTGGGTTGCAAATTATTAAAATAGGTTTGTTGTGTTTTGCAAATGTATTTCAAAAGAATTCTTTCTACCATGCGTATTAGCAGTGCTTTGTATTTTTGTTAAGGTGTGTTTGCAGACATTTTCTACAAAAAAATCTGAGTATAATGCTGATGCACTTTTTAAAGGCCAATGTTTTTATTATCAGCTTGGCAGCAAAAATGCAAATCAGTGTGTTATTTCTGTCCGAACAATTGTACAACTACAATGCAGGCTTATGATGTTTCTATCTACAGAGTTCATGCCACAGGACCAGGTTTATAGAAGATGGTCTTTTGAAAAGATCCTTTTGGTATTTTTTGTAGCCTTACAGTTGGATATCTGAGACAAACAAAATAATGTGCTATGTTGTGTTCTGTGTATGGCTCCAGTGTTGTGGATTTTAAAAAATTTTTCTTTTATTAAAGCTTTACTAAGTTTCCATTGCACTGAACAGTGGACTTCTAGTTGGATGATGTGTTCTTTCAATAAATATTTTCCCTCTACTCTAAAAAATTACTGTTTTTTTTTTNTTTTTTTTTTAGCACAAAATAGCAGCAGAATTCTTATAGTATGTCTTCTTAGATTAATAACTCTTTATTCTGTTTCTATTTTTTTATTAAAAATAAAACTAAAATTTTCCTCAGCCCTCATTAATACCAATTTCATGATTTTGGTTTGCATATTCTGTTCAGGACCTTTGGAGGAGTACCTTTTCTCTAATACATCTTATCACCCACAGGCAGATGCAACACAATCCATTAAAATGGTATATTTTACTTCAAATAAGAGAGGCTAATGTGTAGGTTGTAGGTTGCATGAGATGATCCTGCCCTGCAGTGAGTGAGACCCGTAAGCTCCAGGAACAGAGGAGCTAAGAAGGGAAGAGGAGGGCAAGGCTATAGGGGGCCAAGGAAACACATAATGGGATGGGGAGCATGTTGGTCTGCTC
>NW_007726333.1:547900-549529 GCF_000696425.1 Galeopterus variegatus | reverse complement strand
TCCCTCTTACCTATATTTTCATTCTTTGGCTTATTTCTAAGGTTTGTTTGTTTCAGTTCTGTACAATACAGACTAAAACTCAAAGCCATAAAGTGTTTAATCAAGATAAATAAGATGGCTCCTCCACCGCAGTGCATGCAGTATATGAAGTATCATAGGGAAGGGAAGGGATCGGGGAATGAAAATAGGTTGCCCTGGGAAAAATCCTACCCACATTCATTCTTCATTTAACAGACATTTGCTGAGCACCTTCTCCGAGGCTCATACACTTCTAGGCCCTGTAATGCAGTGGTGCATGTAACAAAGTTGCCCCTACGGAGCTTATATTTTCAGGGAGCAAAAGCCAGTAAAGAAAAAAAAAATATTTAAGTCATGTAATTTCAAGAAGTAATGATAGTTATAAAGAAAAATGAAGAAAGAAATAGGGCATGCCAGTGGTAGGGTGGTATTGATGGTGACTGTTTTAGATATTGTTACTGAGCAAGGGCTCACTGCCTGAAATGTAATAGAAGTCAATGCTGTGTCACCGATTTCTGAGAAAAGAAAGGCTTTACTGCAAGGTTGACCAGCAAGGAGACAGGAGGCAAAGCTCAAATCTGTCTCTGTTACTGGAAAGCAAGCAAAGTTTTATACAGTTGGGAGTCAAGGAACATGGTCATAAAATGTAGAGTGGGCAAATTCTGGTTGGTCAAGTTCGGGGACTTTCTGGTCTCCCTTCCTTTTGGCTCTGTCCTGCAACCATTTAGGGCACCCTTCCCTTCTGGTTGTGGTCTGTGTTTCCTAGTCCCTTTCTTCTGGTTCTGCTTGTAGGAGACTTTTTGTTCCATTAGTAGGACAAGGTTCCTTGCTAGGTCATCTGGAGCAAGTATGGAGGCAGTGACACGTGCTGGGTAAAACATCTCATTCATACAGGTTAGAACAAAGAAATGTACCAATACATACTAGTTTAAGCCGCTTTCAATATGATGGCCAGGGAATGCCTCTCAGAAGGTGACAATGAAGCAGAGATCTAGGGTGTGTTTTCAAAAAATGAGAGGATGTGAATTCTCCAGGTGACACCCCCTCTTGTTTCCCTGACCTCCCTTCGCTCCTTTAGTTTGTTTGCTTTCCCACAGCAAGTATTGGTGTTCTTGACCCTAGGTAGACTATCAGACAGATGGAGGTGAAGTGTTGATACTTTGGCCCATTTAAAACTTGGCTCACTGGAAACTGTATGGTCACTTTTATCCCACCTTTAGTCACTGGAACAGCTACTTTTTCTCAAATGTTGTGGAGAAGGCTCAAGTTTGGACAAGGTGGGGGCATCCTTTTCCTTCGAAAGACTAAGAGAGACATTTCCAATCTGTTAATCAAGAGGACTTATTATTTTGAAATTATAGTCATACTGGAGAAGGCTTATATGCCTATTTACATAGCTTACACAGTCTTTCCAAGATCTGAATCCCATCATTCATTCATTCATTCATTCATTTGCTCAGGTTTATTAAGTGTCCAGTAAAGGCCAGGTGGTGTGTAGACACTCACTGTTGTGGTCTCTACCTGAGGTCCTTAGTTTGGCTTCAGAGAACATGTGAATTCCCTGAAATGATTTGAAAAGATGCCTGTGTATTTAGTAGGATCCATGGCTCG
>NW_007726333.1:546043-546657 GCF_000696425.1 Galeopterus variegatus | reverse complement strand
ATGTGAATTCCCTGAAATGATTTGAAAAGATGCCTGTGTATTTAGTAGGATCCATGGCTCGCAGTAACTTCTTCCCAAACTTCCCATCATGTTGGTGGTTAAGTGTCCACTACTTGAACTCATGCTGGGACCATGTTCTGGGGACAGAGCTACTATGGACAATTCAGATGAGGGTCCTGCTCACATGGAGCTCAAATTCTAGTAGCATGAAGAGAAGGAAACGGCTGATTAAGGTTAAAAAGCAAACAATAAACAGAATAATTTCAGATTGTGATAAATGTGTAAAGGGAACATCCTGAAGAGCACTACCTTAGAGAAGATGGTCAGGAAAAGCTTTTCTGGGAAGACATCTGAGACAAGATTTGCATGGGCAGAAGGGGGTCATTTTAAAGGAATGGGCCAGGCTGAGATTCAATTATACCTAAACTGTGCTCCTCCTCAGTTATTAAGCTAAGAGTTTTTATTATACTTTTTCTTATTTATTTGCCTTTTACTTTTGTAATTATTGTTAAAAGCTTTAAAAATTATGTTGTCATTTTTCAAGATTCATTCTTTACTCTTACAGCAGGAGAGTATTGGGCTTTATGATATTTATAATATCAAGATTAAAAATT
>NW_007726333.1:521236-544140 GCF_000696425.1 Galeopterus variegatus | reverse complement strand
TTAAATAAATAAAAAGATGTGGTACACTCGCCCAGGTCAGAGCTACCCATGAAGTGTCTCTTAAGTTCATGAACAAGTCTAGGCAGCCAGCCTTCTTGCAACTTCCTGCTGTCCATTAGCACTGGTGGACATCGCCGGTTTTCTGTTAGGGTCTGCTCTCCAACTGGGCACCAGTCTGTTAAGTCTGTTACCATGAATACTGGTTGCTGTCACCTTTTGGTGGCACTGCTATTGCTACCATTCCTACTAGTACTGTCACTTGCTGCCACCTCATCCAGTCACTGCTGATGCTTCCCAGTGAAGCTTGAGACCAGTGAACTAGAGCCTTGGAGTGCCATAACTTCCAGTGGTCTGTGGCAGAACACAAGCCACCACTTCTCTTTCCTTTAATATACTTTAATACCTTTAAGGAGCATCTCTGTCAAATTAGGAGGCTGCACTGGATCTATCATTTTNTAAAAATTTCTGAGTCCTATTCTCTGATGGTAGATTTTATAAATTTTCATATATATATATGGATGGATGTATAGTACTATACTATATACATTCTGTATAGTACTATATATATTATATATCTTGTAAATAATGAATATATATTATATATAGTATTTTCAACCAGGCACTCCAAGAAAATATTTATGCAGACAATCTAGTATTGTCCTCAGGCCACATTTGGGAAACATAAGTCTGGATGATATTAAGTGTCCTTTAACTCTAAGACTCAATAGTTTGCAGCTTTGAAGTGAAGTTGTGATTGTCTTATTCACCTTTGGATTTATGTAATGTTCATGTTTTCGTTTGGGATGGTATACTTTTTTAAGTTCATTCTTTAAATTAAATACTTTTTAAATCCACTCTAATCTAGGGTTATCCTTCTTGCTGTTGTCAAGTGATTTGAGATAACTGTACAATCAGAGCTTGGTTATCAACTTTGGGGACATGTAGACACTGCCGTGTTTGTGTTGCTCCCAGATGGTGTTATTCTGTTGATGCTGCTGCTCAGTTTTACAAGTCATGTGATTAAAAATAAAATCAGGAATGGGCACAGGTGGTCACTGTTGTCACTGAAAGCCACATGAGGTGAAGACCTAAGTATTTTCTCTCAGACCGAAGACTGACAAATAGCCCCATTGTCAATCTCAGTCTCATCCAACTGTTATTATATTAGTCTTGGCCTCCTGGCTGGCCAGTGGGGTGTATATTTATATGTAGGATATGAGAGATTCCAGTTTCTAAAACTCTCCTGGGGGTAAGTACCAGATAGTGCAGCTTTTGTAGTAAACAAGATATCTTTTAACTTCTCCCATCTTTTGAATTCTGTGCTATCCAGATTATATTGTTCTTTCTCTTCTAAAGGATCGGTTGTGATTTTTATAAGGTTTAAAAACTTTTGAAAAAACATTATTTTTTCTAGGTTTTCTTGGCTACTGTTTCCTGTTCTGAAGCACTATTGACCAATTCTCCTTTTTTCGTGTGATGTAAGGGAATGAATATGGACTTTGTAACCAGGTAGAATGTTTCAAACCTGGTCACTTACTAGTTGCATGATTTTGCACAAGTCACCTAACCTTTGTGAGCCACAGTTTTCTCATCTGTAAACTGGAGGAAAACTGTGGCATAATTCATGCAGGGTTATTGTTAGAAGTAGGGGAGATAAGCATAGGATACTGAACCTGGAAGCAAGTCACCTAACCTTTGTGAGCCACAGTTTTCTCATCTGTAAACTGGAGGAAAACTGTGGTATAATTCATGCAGGGTTATTGTTAGAAGTAGGGGAGATAAGCATAGGATACTGAACCTGGAACATAGCAAGAACACAACATATTAGTTTTTTGTCCTAATTTCCATTGCTCAAAAAATGTTTGCTTCCTCATCTCTGATCCCCAACCTCCAGCTAGGAATACAGAGCCGTTCTCAAAATGTGGTCTCTGGGCAAGCAGCATGAGCAACCCCTGGGATCTTGATAGAAATGAAAATTCTCAGGCTTCACTTGAAACCTATTGAATCAGAAACCATGGTATTGGAAGCTAAAATATGTGTTTTAACAAGTCCTCTAGGTGATTGTAAGCGTGGTCAAGTTTGAGAACCTCTGTAGTAGTGAAAGAGAAAACCACTTTAAGATTTTTGTAATAGTCTGACCTTTCACATCACAGTATGTAGAGGTTCACTCAGCTCTCAAATCTATGATCGTGTGATTCTTTGAAATATTTGTACACTTCAGGATGTAGTAGAGCTTCACTTCTTCCTAAGGAAAGGAAAGGAAAGTATCCATTTAAGTAAAAACAATAGGAACAGTAATTTAAGATTGAACAATCTGTGTCTTCTCAGGCTACTCTGCCTTTTTTTTCAGTAAAAGTGGGGTCATATGAACAGTCTACAGATGACATTTTTCTAGCTCTCATCTCCACCAACTAATTTTAGACTTTCTGTCCTCTTGGAGTTTTCCTTACTTATTTCTTGGAGGTTATAGGATATGTCTCAGCTGTGCTCCTAAACAAGTCCCTGTGTCCTCTCAGTCACTACCGGGTAATGAGGGGAGCTCTTGCTGTGAAAGCTCACAATGGGGCCACCCCCATTTCTAGTACTGGCACAGCCACCAATTCTCCTGAAGCTGCTCCTGGTACTGAAGCCACTGCTGTGTGCCAAGCAATCAGTATTGCTGACACTGTTGATAGTTAATGAGTTTTGGCATGTATGTCACCAATAGAACACCTCCCATTGTCCCCAGCCGCTACCCTGACTCTCTGTGTTGTTTAGGTTGTAGAGAGTAGGGACTTCTGTTTCTCTTCTCACTACCAGAGTTGTGGATAAGGCCCCTATAATACAGTTCTCCAAGTCAAAGCTGTGCTTTATTTTCTGGAGCCTTCAATTATACCAAAGACATTCCATTCCATTCTCATGCATTATTCATAAAATAGCACTGCCTTGGACCCCTAAAGTATTAAAAAGACTTAATTTTTATTTATCCTTTTATTGAGATAAAATTTATACACAATGAAATATCTGGAATCTTCAGATATTCAAATGAATGTGTTTTTATATATTTCTATATCTGTGAATATGTTTTTTATAATTTTCTGTATCTGTGTAACCATCATCCAAAACAATATGTAGAATATTTCCATTACCCTGGAAAGTTTCTTCATATCCTTTTGGAGTCAGTCATCCCTGTCAAGGGAAACTGTTTCTACTTTTTATAGCCATATATTAGTTTTTCCTGTTCTAGAATTTCATACAGAGCAAATCATATATTGTGCATATAGAATGATTTCTTTTGTGTCTGGCTTCTTTCACTTAGCAAAATGTTTTTGAGATTTACCTAGGTAATTGTGTGTATGAGTATCTTAATAATTTTTATTGCTGAGTAGTATTCCATTTTATGAATGTACCATTAGTTTATCCATTTTTCTTTTGATGTGCATTTGAGTTGTGTATAATTTTTAGCTTAAACAATTTGTGTTATTTTTGGTGATTCCTCTAGAAATTACATGTATCTCTAACTTATCAGTCTGCCTTCAAAAGAGTACCCTACATTTGAGTTGTGTATAATTTTTAGCTTAAACAATTTGTGTTATTTTTAGTGATTCCTCTAGAAATTACATGTATCTCTAACTTATCAGTCTGCCTTCAAAAGAGTACCCTTTGTACTCTTGTTCTAATATATTTTACTTCAACATATGCTATAAACCATACTATACATAGTTATTATTTTTGCTTTAAATAATCATTAGTCTTTTTTTTTCTCTTTGAATCCCTGTTTATTAAGATCTGTGTGCATAAACAGGCATCTAGTAAACATATCCAATTATGGACACTGAATGCTTCACTGTAACAGGCAGGACAGTTTACTGTTTTCCAGCAGAACACACTCCTTTCTCAAGCTCATCAATTAAACAAGAAATATACATAATAAAGATACAGTCTTTAGTCAAGTGAGCCCTTTCTGTTTTTTCTTGTAGACTTATTTCTTCATAGAGCTCAGAAGACAACTGAGTAATAATTATGAAAATGGCTCCTCTCTTCCAAAAACTGAAACATTGTTATTGACAGTTAATGCCTCTGAATCTTCTCCAAGAGGGTTTCTTGGTCAGTTATCCCACACTGATTTGAGCCAGAAGTGAACTTATCAGTGTTCCTACCTGTAAAGTCCAAGGATAAGCTGGACTCAGACATGACTTAGTCTAGAGGCTCAAAAATTATTAAGAGGAAGTGGTTTCTTTGTCTCTGGGCTCCACTTGGCTCTTCTTCCTCATTTGTCCCTTTGTGGTAACAAGATAACATTAATTGTAGACACAGCCACAGTCTGCCATTGAGGTCCAGCAGAAAAGAGAGAGGATCTTTCTCCAAAGCCAATCCAAAGTTCTGGTCTGAGTCTCGTTGCTCAAATTTGGTCATGTGCCCATATCTGAATCACTTGCTATAGCCACTGAGAAGGGCTATCTGGATGGGCCAAAGCCCCTGAAAGTGACCCACCAAAGCCACAAAACTTGAGAGGAATGGGTGGTTCCCCTAAAAGAAAGAGTATTCTTTTAAAAGGGTGAATGGATGTTAAATAACTAAAACAAATGGTCATTAGAGTGTTGTGAACATAGATTCTTAGTGGTTCATATCTTCAGGACTTTAAAAATGCTCAGATATGTTTAGATTCTAGTGTAGAACCCAATTTAGACCTTACCCTTTGCTCCTTACTACACCATTATTAAAAAGTTGAGGTCCTTGAGACATGACTTGATTGCCTTTTAGTGATTTTATTTTATTTTTATTATATATATATATGTATGTATACACACACATTTTATTGAAGCATTATTAATTATACATATTTTGGGGCACAGCATTGACTGCCATCACCTGTATACAACATGTGATGATCCAATCAATATTATTAGCATATTTATTACTACAAATCGTAATTATTCTTAAATACCCGTTTAACATTCTTTGAGTACTTCGAGTCTTAAACCCTAAAGCACCCTGATAGTTTGTGAAAACTCTTATTTTGTGTGAAGTTCTTTGGTTAATGTTTGTAGAGTCAATCTCTTTTTTTAGCAGGCAGCCTGAAAAAGACAGAGCTGCAGTTTGGCAGTTATTAAATTCTGTTTTGAATTATATTCTATATTGTGAGACAGTGAGACATGAACACATTCTAAAACCACAGCTAGCATTGCTCCCAGACCTTCTTAGTTACTCTGACCCTACAGTTGTTTATTTATGAGGCTTGGGGGAACAGTTCTAAGTTCTGGCTGACTTTACTCTGAGCTTGATGTCTTCCATGGATTGAGTGCCCTCCATCCCCACTCTGCACATCCCCAAATTTCACTTGCCTAAACCTCATTCCTCTTATTCCCTGCTTTACTGCAGCTCACATAATAGGTGAGACTCACTCAATTTAGTTAGGAAAATGAGATATTCTTGCTATTTAAATAAGCAAAGAAAGGACATATTTTTAATGTGGTGATTTGTGTAACAGAACTAATCATCTCAGTGCTATTTTGGGAGATTAAGAATGCAAAATACCCTGTTCGATAGTAAGTTGTGTATTTTCAAAGAGAGACTCATTATTCTAAGTGGGATAGTATATGGTTTCACTGCATTAGTCAATAGCTCAAAATGCTATTTTTAAAACATATTGGTTCTTTCCAAATGATCTTGTCAATGGATATTCAAACACATATGGAAATTTTATATTTTGTAGCTATTACAAAATATTTTTCCTTTCTAGGCATGTCCGTGAGTATTTATGCACCTTTTATATACCAACATTTATACACACAGACACTCATCTTTTATCACCTTAGATATTCAAACACATATGGAAATTTTATATTTTGTAGCTATTACAAAATATTTTTCCTTTCTAGGCATGTCCGTGGGTATTTATGCACCTTTTATATACCAACATTTATACACACAGACACTCATCTTTTATCACCTTTACCATTCTGTATTTTTTGATGTTGTAATATAAGTTAAAAGTCCTCTGAGATTTTATTATGGTGTACACTCAGCTCCATTTTTTCCACTCAATGACTGGATCGACCTTTCCTGTTCTCATATATTTCTCTAATGGCTATTTGAGGATTGCTAAGTTCTTCAGACAGACAACTGTGCTCCAGACAGACCCAGCCTCTGCACATACAGTATCTTCACTGGTTACGTATTTGTTATTACCTTTTGTCCCCCAGCTTTACTGAAGTATAATTGAAAATTAAAAGTTTATCTAAGGTATACAACTTGAAGTTTAGGTATACATAAACATGGTAAAATATCACCATAATCAAGCTAATTAACACATTCATCACCTCACATAGTAACCATTTTCTTTTCTTTCTTTTTTTTTTTTTNCAAATTTCACTTGCCTAAACCTCATTCCTCTTATTCCCTGCTTTACTGCAGCTCACATAATAGGTGAGACTCACTCAATTTAGTTAGGAAAATGAGATATTCTTGCTATTTAAATAAGCAAAGAAAGGACATATTTTTAATGTGGTGATTTGTGTAACAGAACTAATCACCTCAGTGCTATTTTGGGAGATTAAGAATGCAAAATACCCTGTTCGATAGTAAGTTGTGTATTTTCAAAGAGAGACTCATTATTCTAAGTGGGATAGTATATGGTTTCACTGCATTAGTCAATAGCTCAAAATGCTATTTTTAAAACATATTGGTTCTTTCCAAATGATCTTGTCAATGGATATTCAAACACATATGGAAATTTTATATTTTGTAGCTATTACAAAATATTTTTCCTTTCTAGGCATGTCCGTGAGTATTTATGCACCTTTTATATACCAACATTTATACACACAGACACTCATCTTTTATCACCTTTACCATTCTGTATTTTTTGATGTTGTAATATAAGTTAAAAGTCCTCTGAGATTTTATTATGGTGTACACTCAGCTCCATTTTTTCCACTCAATGACTGGATCGACCTTTCCTGTTCTCATATATTTCTCTAATGGCTATTTGAGGATTGCTAAGTTCTTCAGACAGACAACTGTGCTCCAGACAGACCCAGCCTCTGCACATACAGTATCTTCACTGGTTACGTATTTGTTATTACCTTTTGTCCCCCAGCTTTACTGAAGTATAATTGAAAATTAAAAGTTTATCTAAGGTATACAACTTGAAGTTTAGGTATACATAAACATGGTAAAATATCACCATAATCAAGCTAATTAACACATTCATCACCTCACATAGTAACCATTTTCTTTTCTTTCTTTTTTTTTTTTTGGTAGTGAAAATACTTTAGATCTACCCCTCTTAACACACTTGAAGTACGCAACACAGTATTGTTAACTATAGTCATATTGCTGTACATTACAGCTCCAGATCTGAGGTCATATCTCATTGTCATATCTCTGATGGTCAGTAATGTTGACCATCTTTTCATGTACCTGTTGGCCACCTGTATGTCTTCGTTTGAGAAATGTTTATTTGTGACCTTCAACTATTTTTTAGTTAGGTTATTTGTTTTATTACTGTTGGGTTGTATGAGTTCTTAAATATTATGAATATTAACCCCATATCAGATATATGGTTTTCAGATATTTTCTTCCATTCCATAGGTTGCATTTTTATTCTGTTATTTCCTTTGCTGTGCATAAGCTTTTTAGTTTGCTGCAATCTCACTAGTCCGTTTTTTCTTTTTTCCTTGTGCTTTTGGTGTCATATCCAAAAAAAAAAAACAGATACCAAGACCAATATTAAGATGCTTTTCCCCCTCTCTTTTCTTATAGTAGTTTTTTGGTTTCGGGCCTCATGTTTGAGAACAGATACCAAGACCAATATAAAGATGCTTTTCCCCCTCTCTTTTCTTATAGTAGTTTTTTGGTTTCGGGCCTCATGTTTGAGTCTTTATTCCATTTTGAGTTGATTTTTTTTATACAGTGTGAGATAAGAGTCCAATTTTATTCTTCTGTGTGTGGATGACCAGTTTTACCAACATCATTTATTGAGGAGACTACCCTTTCCCCATTCTGTGTTCTTGGCATCCTTCTTTAAGAACAGTTGACCATAGATGCATAGATTTACTTCTGGGTTCTCTATTCTGTTCCATTAGTTTACATGCCTGTTTTAATGCCAGTATGATACTGCTTTGTTTACCACAGCTTTGCAATATATTTTGAAACCAGGAAGTTTGATGCCTCCATCTTTGTTCTTCCTGCTCAAGATTGCTTTGGCTATTCAGGTTCTTTTGTGGTTCCATACAAATTTTAGGATTTTTCCCCCCTATTTCTGTAAAGAATGCCATTGGGATTTTAATAGGGGTTGTACTAAATCTGTAGATCACTTTGGGTAGTATGGACATTTGAACAATATTAATTCTTCCAGTCCAGAAACACATGTGTCTTTCCATTTATCTGCGTCTTCTTTAATTTCCTTCATCACTGTTTTATAATTTTCAGTGTATAAATCTTTTGCTTCTTTGGTTAAGTTTATTCCTGAATATTTTATTCTTTTTGTTGCTATTGTGAGTAGGATTGTTTTCTTAATTTCCTTTTCAGAGAGTTTTTGTTTGTGTATAGAAACATGACTGATTTTTCTATGTTGATTTTATGTCCTGAAACTTTACTGAATTTGTTTATTAGCTCTAACAGATTTTTTTTGTTGTTGTTGACTCTTTAGGTTTTCTATGTATATGACCATGTTATCCCCACAAACAGAGATAGATTTACTTTTTCCTTTCCTATTTAGATGCCTTTTATTTATTTTTCTTGTCTAATTTATCTGTCTAGAACTTCCAGTACTGTGTTGAATAGAAGTGGTGATAGTGGACATTCTTATCTTTTATCAGATCTTAGAAGAAAAGCTTTTAGTTTTCTCTATTGATTATAATGTTAGCTGTAAACTTTTCATAAATGGCCTTTATTGTGTTGAGATTAGTTTCTTCTATACCTATTTTGTTGAGAGTTTTATTATTAATGGATGCTGAATTTTATCCAATGCTTTTTCTGCATCTGTTGAGGTGATCATATGGTTTTTGTCCTTGATTTTGTTGATATAGTATATAGGTAAATCACACTGGTTGATTTGCTTATGTTGGACCATACTTGCATCCCAAGGATAAATCCCACTTGGCCATTAAAACTTTTAGTGTGTTCTTGAATTTGGTTTGCTAGTATTTTATTGAGGATTTTTGCATGTATATTTATTAGGGATATTGGCCTGTAGTTTTTATTTATTTTTATTTTTTTGGTTTGTTTTTTCCTTGTGGTGTCTTTTCCTTGTGACCAGCGTGATGCTGGCCACGTAAAATGAGTTTGGAGGTATTTCCTCTTCTATTTTTTTGGAAGAGTTCAAGAAGGTTTGGTATCAGTTCTTCTTTGAATGTTAGAATTCATCTGTAAAGCCATATGGTCCTGGGATTTTCTTTTTCGGACAGGTGTTTGATTACTTGTTCAAACTGTTTACTTACTATTGATCTAGTTAGATTTTCTATTTCTTCTTGATTCAGTTTCAGTAGGTTGTATATTTCTAGGAATTTATCCATGTCTTCTAGGTTATCCAATTTGTTAGCATATAATTATTTAAAATAGTTCCTTGTAATCCTTTTCATTTGTGAGTTATCCATTGTAATGTCTCCTCTTTCGTTTTTGATTTTATTTATTTGCGTATTCTACTTGTTTTCTTAGATTAGGTAAGTGTTTGTTAATATTGTTTACATTTAAAAAAATGACTCGGTTTTGTTGATTTTTTCTATAGTTTTCTATTCTCTCTTTGATTTATTTCTCCTCTAATCTTTATTATTTTCTCCCTTCTGCTAACTTGAGGCTTAGTTTGTTCTTGTTCTAGTTGCTTGAGGTGTAAAGTTAGGTCATTTATTTGAATCATTCTTTTTCATGTAGGTGTTTGTCACTATAAACTTCCCTCTTAGTACTGCTTTTGCTACATCCCATAAATTTTAGTGTGTTGTGTTTTTGTTTTCATTTGTCTTGAAATGAAACCTAGTTACATTGCCACCTCTGCTTTTTCCTGTTTTTCTTAGTCTGTTTCTCTTTTAACTTCACCTTTAGTCTTCTCTCCATTTTCATTTTGGATCTCTTGGATAAATATAAGAGAGTGAGCAGCAAAGGGGTTAGTCCAGTCCTTGTAGGAGGATATTCCTCTGAGTTACCAAGTTCTAACAACACTGGATTTTACTGACTGGTACATAAAGGGAACAATGAATACAAACCTTTCCATCAGGTCCAAAAACAGAAAAAAGCGACAATTCAGAGCATTATTTTAGGATTCAGTGAATACTTTTCTTCTGCTCCACAAGCTGTAAGATTAGCAGATTTTTAATAGGGAGAACAGGTGCATGTTGTGGGGAAGGTAGACATTTAGGAAAAGTAAATATTATTCAGGATACTGAACTCTGGGGATCAATTTTCTTCTGAAGTTAGGGGATATGCCACTTGTGGTTGGTGATCTTATGGGTGTCAATTTGAACAGTGGTCATAGAAAAGCTTCCCTAACTGGAGTATAATAAAAATGCTGCTTTCTCTAACTGCTAAATCACCATCTGTTACCAGTCAGCTCTTTGTTATTGATTTATCATTTTTTCACCCTAAAACATATGAATTACTGGATTTTCATATTATGACATTCTGCTCACCTTAAGCTAAGATTAACAGGAAATTTTAACAATGCCTTTTTAAAAAATATTATTTATTATTAGCATATTGATTCTTACAAATCATGATATTTATTTATGCCCTTTACTCAGCCTATCACTTCCCAAACCCCCTCCCTCCCTCACCCCCATCTCTAGTATCCTTTGGTTTGTTCTCTCCTTCTGAAAGTTCAATGTATTGTTGTGGTCTTTTCTTTTTTTCTTTCTTTCTTTCCTTCATTCCTTCCTTCCTCCCTCCCTCCCTTTCTCCTTCCGTTCCTTCCTAGCAGCCAGTTGTGAGTGAGAACATGTGGTATTTTGTCTCCTTTTCTGGCTTATTTCACTTAACATGATTTTCTCCAGAGTCATCTATGTTGCTGCAAATGGCAGAATTTCATTCTTTTTTATGGCTGAGTAGTATTCCATTGTATATGTATACAACATTTTCCTTATCCAGTTGTCTGTCGATGGACACTTAGGTTGGTTCCATATTTTGGCTATTGTCTATAGAGCTGCAGTGAACATGGGAGTGCAGGTATCCCTTTGATGTGATGATTTCCATTTCTTTGGATATATACCCAGCAGTGGGATTGTTGGATCATATGGTAGTTCTATCTAGTTGTTTGAGGAAACTCCTATTGTTTTCCATAATGGCTGTACTAATTTACAGTCCCAACAACAGTGCAGGAGGGGTCCCCTTTTCCTGCACCCTCACCAGCATTTGTTATTCTCAGTCTTTTTAATAATGGCCAGTCTAACTGGGGTGAGATGATGTCTCATTGTGTTTTTGATTTGCATTTCTCTGATGACTAGTGATGCTGATTAACAATGCCTTTTAAAAGAAAACTATTAACTTCTAAAAATCCATACTGTGGGTTTGGGCAAGGTGTAGAGAGAAAGCAGAAGGAAAGCAGGAAGCATGCAGGTGACCCATGTGCCTTTCTATGCCTTGAACAAAGGAATGGCAGAACTCTTGTTCCACAGCTGTTACATGGTCTAGTTAGTTATGCACCAACCAAGCTACATGCATACCTGCATTATTATGTAGGTTTAAAGACAGTGACTTTGTCATTTGTCTCTTTTTTAGCATTGGTATCTTACGCATAATATGTTTTCATCAATTTTCATGGTTGTTATAGTTGATCATGATGATAGTGATTATGATAATGCATATGCATCACATCATTTTCTCTTTAGCAAATGGCAATTTTTATGGCTTTTCCTGAAAAAAAAGTTGAGCTGTTTTTAACTCTAACAGTGAGAGATATAGTAGGTATCCTCACCTGTGAATGATATGTTTATTTAAAGAGGTTTATGCAAAGGAAATCCATTCATCCATTCACTTATCTATCCAGCCATTCATTCCTTCGTCAGTTCTTTTCAAGTACTTACTATGTGTTAGGCTCTGTATAAACATCTTGCACACATTTATCTCCTTTAATCCTTACAACAACGCTCTGTAGGGAAACTAATATTATCCTATTTTACAGATGACACATTGAGACTCAGGGATATTAATTATTATGTCCAAGGTCACACAGCTGATAAATGGTGGAGCTGAAATCTGAACACACACATCTAATCTCAGAATCCCGATGCCAGAGCTTTGAAAAATGTGCCTTATTTATAGGCAAAGAGGAAGCACTGAATTAAATATTGTGACTAGACTCGTGATCTTAAAAGGTTTAGGTTCTGAGTTAGACCTAATTTAAAATTCTAGCTCTACCAATTCCTAATTACATGGACCTGGTGGGAGTTGTTCAATCTCTCTATATTCCAGTTTCCTCTTTCTCAACAGTGCTACTGAGAGAGTTAATAAAACATCTTTATCTAGTAAGCACTCAACATAGTATACCCATCACACACTAAAAGATATTAGCTACTACTCTTCTTGCTACCACACCTGCTCCTCTCCTTTTCTGGAAGAAGAGGGAAAATGAGTTTTCTTTGAAGACAGGAAGCCTAGAATCTGGGGGAAATGTAGTAATCCAAATGTGAAATATTATAGTTATGATCTAAGGCAAAAATAATGTGTGGATGAAAGATATGATAGAAGTAGTAATAAAAATTGCTGGGTTGAAGTATTTTGGGTGTGGCTGAGAGTAAAAGAAATCTACAGTTTGTGTGACTTGTCCAGTGATGCCATTGAACAGGATAGTGAATAAGAGGGGAAAGTCTGTGCTAGGACAATTTCTGGCACGTAGCAGGCATGAAACAAAAGGTTGGATGCATGAGTGATAAGATGCATACATGGAAAATTTTATGGTTGACATAAATGTGTTAATATTGTTCTTTGGTAAGTGTTTTCCTGTTGTTTTAGAAGTGCGGTTCAAGGTTTGTTGCTTTAAGTGTGATAATTAAGGGACTATGACTATTACTCCATCTGTGACATTCAATCCTGCCTTTAAACGAGCCTTTTGCTCCAATAAAATGGTCATCCTTATACTCCTTAAAACCCCATGCACATACCTGTCTTTCTGCCTTTGCTGGATTTATTGCTTGAGACTTTGACTAGTATCACTCTTTGACCACTCTTTAAAGTAGAAATTCAGTAGACTCTCCACATTCACCCTATAACATAAGTCTGTAGTCCTAGCTTGGTTCTAATTCCCGTAGGTTTTTCGATGGGTATTGTTCTCTGCACATGTGGGTGTTTCTGGCCTCTCAGTGACATTGCATGCTTCTTTTGTACCTTCTGAGTCATGTGGTGTAAATACTCTGCAATAATAGAAACTCAATAAGGGACTCTTAAGTTGAAGTTACAATTAAAGTCAAGAATGAATTTTGTGAAAAACCTTGATGGAAATGTACAAAAGAACTTCAAGAAAATGAGAATACCATGAATCATGTATTTTCTGGTACTATACTTTCCTCTCTAGGTACTATCATGCTGCTCAACCTAACATTTTCACCGACACCTACCGTCTGGAATTATAGGCAAGGGGTACAAAGGGTGTCAAGTCTTGAAAGGAAAGTGTTTTTTCTCAAAAGTTTATGAAACTACACCACAGTTGGCTAGATTACCTGCTCAGGTAAGAGAGAGGAACCTTGTCTCTAATTAATTAGATGTCATCTGGAATTATAGGCAAGGGGTACAAAGGGTGTCAAGTCTTGAAAGGAAAGTGTTTTTTCTCAAAAGTTTATGAAACTACACCAGAGTTGGCTAGATTACCTGCTCAGGTAAGAGAGAGGAACCTTGTCTCTAATTAATTAGATGTCACGTTTTGTCTATTTGAAGGTGATCTTATAAAGGATTACAGTTTGTGGCGAGTGATCATTTTTGCTGAAACTTAAATTTGAATTGCGTATTGTTGAATGAGCCCCTGTACACTCAGCCAGAGCAGCTGTGCGTCCATGTAGCTTTCTTTTCTTTGATTTTCTGTGCCATACACAGTAATACTTGTGAGTTATTCATGGCTGTTTCTTGTGGGGTAATAGTATGGTATAGTCGTGTCACAAATTTGGCATTTGTGAAAGTCTTGGGATATATCTTCCATGAATGTCAGTGGATTACTGTATTTAATGATTTTCTCTTTCTTAGTAAAGAAACTCTTGCCAAGCTGCTGAGTTCTTATTTAAATATTATATAACCTTCTTGTTTCCCTTAGCAAAAGTATAGCCTTAGTGATGAATTTTGTTTTACTCTTGAGTACAATTCACTTTTGCAACAAACACAAATTTGGGAAACTGAATTTAAAAACCACAGTTACACATAGGTCTCCCTCAGAGGTAAGAAGCCATAACAGTTTCTGTGGACCCTAACAAAGGTGCCTTCTTTTTCTAAATAACCTTCTTTTTGTCCCACAGTCGAGTAGACACTGAACCTCTGTGTTATCCAGGATGGAAGCAGCAGGGTTGCTCTCTTCAGAATTATATCCAGCCGCTGTCTCCTCTGTGTTAGCATGCCCATTCCTGGTGTGTTGATTTTTTCAGAGAGTCCCAATCCAAATAAGAATCAATTAACAGCAGCCTGAAAATAGTGTGTCTGCCTGTCTTGTACTGTATAAACCTTGCAAGTGCTGAGGTTCTAATTTTACTTTCCTCTTGATGCCAGCTGAAGGTGCCATATCTTTTTGTGGGATGTTGACAATTTTTTTTTTTTTTTTTTGAATGATAGAAGTTCTTGTTATTCCAGCTAGCTGTCATGTTTTGGTGACAGCAGAATGGAGAGATATTAGGAAATCTGACAAGGAGAAACATTCATGTCCAACAGAGTCCAGCAATAGATTAGTGAAAGAAACTGGCCATCCAAAATCATCACCATTCATTTCCTACTCAAAGTCAAAGAAGTCATTGTGCTCTACTTAAGCCCCATGTTGAGTTCATTTCACTGACCCTTCTTAATTTTGCCTGAAGGGTATTTTTAACAACTTGTTATGTTTGGAGTCAAAGGAGGCCAAGTTTCTGGCTAGGCCCCGGAGAGATGAAATACTAATGGAATGTTTGGGGAATTAGAGAAAAAGAACCCTAAAAGAAAGGCGTCTTCTTTCTGATGCGTTTAATGCAACTTACCTAATCAATTCTGAGGGACGGGGAAAAAGAAATACATAAAACCCTCTGAGGAAAATCAATTTTCAAAAATTAAAGCCACTCCTTCTTTCTGATGTGTTTAATGCAACTTACCTAATCAATTCTGAGGGGCGGGGAAAAAGAAATACATAAAACCCTCTGAGGAAAATCAATTTTCAAAAATTAAAGCCACTTCAAAATGTGCAGGGAATTAGTTTGTATTTTATTTGGAAACTAATATTTAAGTCAAACAGAGCAGCAGAGATTTATACTAATCTACATGAAAAAGACCAAAGGATTGGGAATAGGTCAGGGTGTAGTCAGAAGAGCTGGGCAAGGGGTGACAACCAAGGGATGGCAAGCTGGCCAGGGCAGCCTGTGGGCATGTGACATATAACCTGGAGGACGAGGGCCGGGCCGCTTTCCCCTCAGAATCCCTGTTCCAACTGATCCTGTCTCCTGAGTCCGCCTGCTGCCACTGGATTTTGCAGGTTTAGCTTCTTAGACCTTCAAGGTTTTGCTGGTCAGAGGAGTTCAACTCACTTTAGCATAATGAATATGTGTAAAGCACCATGAGCTGTGGGGTAGCAGGCTGAGCATGTCATTGCTTTCTCTTTTCACGTGCCATCTGTACACATCCTTCCTATCCATCAGCCTCTTCTGAGACATTTCCCCAACTAGTCCAGTTTCCAGTGATCTGACCTCTCACAAGCTACTGCACTCAGAGTGTTGATCATCCAGTTTGGAACCAAGTGTTAGCCGTGTCCTTGCCCCATCTAGTCTGAGTTCCCTGAGGATATGTCTTATGCTTCTTTTGAAATACATTCTGCCACTAGCATAGTGCTGAACACCATTAAGGGTATAATTGGCAACTGCTGATTAACTGGTAAATTAATTAAAATAGGGCCTTCTGGTAAACATGTATTTCAAAGATGTTTAAACCTTTTCATTCAAATTTTAAATAACATCTACTTGATGAACATTTATAGCAAATGTAACAATGTTGTAACTGAGCATTATTTCAGGTGAAATATTAAAGTCATTTTAATATTTTGTGATAAAGGGCTACTTGTTCATTATTTTTTATTCACTTGACACCTGCTTTTTAAGTGCCTACTGTGTGTCATAAGTACTGATGATGTAGTTGAGACCTACTAATTAATAGTCTAGGAAAATAAGAAAAATATGAAAACCTCCCATGTTGGTTCTTTCAGGCTAATCTTTATTTGTTAATGATTAATATTTAGCAAAACCCAGAGACCATTTCATTACTCACCAGACGTTTATGTACAGTTGGTTAAATATGGAGAATTGAAGACTTTGTCCTTATCTGGGAAAAGCTTCCAGGCTAAAAGAGAGGATAAAGACAATGAGTAACATTTGAGAATTATTTTATTTATTTACTTAACAAACACTTATATAGCACTCACGATGGAAGGCTCTCTTCCAAGCAGCAGCTAATGATTGAGAATCTGCCATAAATATGACCTCATTTGATTGCCATTATAAATCTATAAAGTAGTGTATTAGTCTGTTTCTATTGCTTCTAACAGAAATACCTGAAACTGGGTAATTTATAAAGAAACAATATTTATTGCTGACAGTGTTGGAGGCTGGGAAGTCTAAAGTCCATGGAACACATCTTGTGAGAGCCTGGGTGGGTAGTGACTCTTCACAGCACAGCAGGCATCAAATAGTGTATAGCAGAAGCAGAGAGGGCTAACTCCTCATTCTTTTTCCTTTTAAAGCCCTCAGAACCATGTCTGTGACCACCATTAAACCATCAGTGGATTAATCCACTTACTTGGGCATGGTCCTCACAATCTAATTACCTATTCAAGGCCCTATCTTTTAATTACCATAATAGGATTTCCCACCTTCTTAACAATGTCACAGTGGGGATTAAATTTGGGGAGGGCATTTAATCCACAGCAAGTAGGTACTACTATTTGCCTCATTTAAAAAATAGGGAAACTTAAATACTTTTTTTCAATTAAGGTTCATCCAAGGTCACACACGGCTTATGCTTCGTGGAGCTGCTTGCAAAAAAAGTATTTTTGGACCCTCACAGGATAGATTAATTCCAACAGGGAAAAGAAGAGAATCAAGCAGGCCTCAGGGAGTGGATGCCATTTACAATGAGTCTTTTGGGTTGGCCAGTTAGCTTAGTTGGTTCTAGTGTGGTGCCAATAAAAGAGTCTTGAAACACGGTTAGGACTGGTATGTTTGAAAATATGTGGCAGTCAAGAATATACCCATAGTAAGTTGTTCTGTGATATACATATGGGTAAGACATTAACAAAATACAATTTTCTGTTCAATATTAGAAATTGGGAGGCTATATCATCCTTCATCCTCCTTTCTCAAGGACTTCCCAAGTTTTGGTGCAATATTCTCTTTAAATTTATTCAAATTTGAATAATGTAATATGTCCTGCATGGCACTGCTGTTTTATAAATCTCAAGATTTTGTGAGGGTTAAATATTCACTACCAATTTCCACTGCAGTCAATGACCAACAGATGAGTCACTCTGTGGGATGATCAAATAAGCCTGTTCACTGTAAGGCTGCCCTGTGTGGATTATCAGTGACATCTGCCCCAAACCATGCCTTCTTTGTGAGAAATGCCCCAGCTTCGATAAATGATTATCCTCTTTCACTCTTTCACTCCAGTGATTAGAGATTACTGCTATCCCAGAAGGCCTTGCTGCAAATTTGTTTAATAATTTTCAACTTACTGGGCATGGCAGATCTTATTTGTTTTTAGTAGAAAAAAGTTTAAATGCATTTTTACTTTTTGGATAAAGTAGTGATTTTATGTTTAAATCTTTATCTCTGGTGTTACTGCATTTCTGTAACAGAAACACCAAATAAAACATATTTTTAGTAATTTAATTTTTCTATTTGAGATATCACAAACTATTTGTCAATTTTAAAATGAAAACTAGATCCAAAATATTTTAAAACATCCTAAATGGTGTTTGGGTTTCAGTAGTCCAAATCAGAATTTTTTCTGGAGGAAAGATTTTAAAAGTAATATACCAATAAAAATAAAGCAACACAAGTACATAAAAATAAGTTAGAAAAGATTAATATAGAACAAGAAGAAATACAGAGTAAATATATTTACTAGCACAATATTTACTAATGAAGTTGAAAATATGACATGAAATATCAATATCTATTTAAAAAAACATGTTAAGGACTGATGTAATATTTAAATTAAATAGCAAAAGATAGTGTAAAATTTTTGCTCATATACCAGAATAACACAATATTTAATAATGAAGTTGAAAATATGACATGAAATATCAATATCTATTTAAAAAAACACGTTAAAGACTGATGTAATATTTAAATTAAATAGCAAAAGATAGTGTAAAATTTTTGCTCATATACCAGGGATTGGACTTTACAATAAGACCCAGAGACACTTACATGTCTTATGGAGAAGAAATGGGGGACCAGAAAAGTTGTCATTTCCTGACATCACATTGCTTGTAAGTGGTAGAGGGGGTGGAGACAGTGCTTCAACCAAGAGCTCGGCCATTCTTTATTTGTGCTAATAGAGAATGAAGAATTAGTCATTTGTGCATCCAACAGCTTTGGTCAATTGATCAACTGGCAGTTGGGCATCTCCTATTTGCCAGAGTCTTATTTAAGGACTGGAGACACAGTGAATCATAGGACAGAACTTGTATTCTATGCCCCTTGGGAGGGAGCCCTTCTAGCTGAGAGCAGTAGGTATCAGACTACTACGTTAGCTCTGCCAAGAGTAAAGTTTCAAAGCACAAAGGGATTCTTTTTCCACCTCCTAAGGATTTTATTTTAGAATTAAAATAGTAACTTATGGTATAGGACTCCTATACTGCTTTTTACATCTTCAGAAATGACTTTGAATTGCATGTATCCATTTTACAGTTAGGCTTATTAACTTTCCTTATGTTGACTTTCTGCACAGACAGAACAGTTGTTGGGAGTAGGTGGCAAATGCCTTCCTTAAAGGGCTAATTTAGAGGATACCACTTCGCTGGGAAGATTACCTCTACATAAGTTAAGTGAGTAAGTAAGTAAATAAATAAATAAACTTTTTCCAGAAAAAAATCTAAATTTTTTTTTTAACTTTCTAAGAACTTTTCATCTTGCAGAGCCTTTCAATTGACTTTAATAAGGCTAGCACGAACAGTGTTCTGTACGCTGTGTGTTCTGTGCCCTCAGGGGGCTGTGCTGATTTCAACATCTTCTTCTCATTCGTTTACACACCAAAATAGGACTTGCTTTTTCTCCGCTCCAGCTTTTGGGAGAGCTGATGGTAATTGTTTTGACTCTCCTCAAGGTATAAGATTTTGCATTGTTTTATGTTTTTCTAGATAAAAAATATCATTATTGTCTTAGAGAATTTGACTTGCTAAGTGCGTGTTTTGTAAAGGAATATGTTCCTGACATGGAGAGCTTTTGCAATCAGCATCATTCTATCAGACACCGCAGAGGAACAAGTATCATTATTGTCTTAGAGAATTTGACTTGCTAAGCGCGTGTTTTGCAAAGTAATACGTTCCTGACATGGAGAGCTTTTGCAATCAGCATCATTCTATCAGACACCGCAGAGGAACAAGAGGTTGAATATGTTCAGCTTCTGTCTGGCTATTTGAAGCCTCTTTGCAGATATGGATGTTACACAGGTCATCACTTCTTAGAGGCTGTCCTGAGTAAAACAATAGGCGCTACACTAAGCATTCTATGTATTCTGTGGCAATTAATTCTCATGACAGCTCTGGAAAGTAGACATCATGATCCTTATTTTACTGATGACAATGCTAAAGCAAGGATGATTTAGTGCCTTGCTTAAGACCACACAGTAAATAAGTAAACAGAACCTAAATTGAAACCACATTTGGTCTGAGTCAAAGTCTATATTCTTCTCATTGCACTACACTGGATAGATTCAGAGCGTGTACTGCAGAGAGAATATGCCATTTTGCCCTAACTTTATATTTATATTTGGGGCTTCTTTTTGAAATTTTATTTTCATCCAGAGATATTGGCAAGTTGTATATCCTCAGAACCCAAGAGTGAGATTTGGGCTTGAGAATCACCTATTTGAAATTGCAATGTATATTCTCGCCCCAACTCCCCATGCAAAGCCAGGCCTTTACCCAAGATGGTCTTCATTGCTCCTTTGTGCAGTACCTGGAGTTCTCATAGATGATGTGTGTATGTGTAGAGTAAACAGACATACCCCTTCTGAAAGCCTTTTTGTGTGAGAGTTGCTAATAGGCTTTTCCTCACTCAGGAGTACATTTCCAATGTCTGGATTTGTGAATTCAACAGTCCAGGAAAGAAGTTGTGCTTTATTCTCAATGTACAATGTCTGGTAAAGAAGGATTAGCCTCATCTTTCTTCTCTGGGGAGACAGGATTCATGACCAGTTGATCCTTCGGAAGACAATATTAGCAGAAATTATGAAAGGAGCTTGCAGAGTATTTTACAAATGAAATTCATTTGTATACACTGCCAAATGTTGTTATTTTATTGAATCCCTCCAATGTCCTCTAAGGAAGTTGGCAGTATCTCTATTCTCCTAATGAAGAAATGCCAACTTAAAAAGTTCAGAGGGACTCGTTTGAGGTCATGGAGTCTTCTGACTCCCAGTCCATCAGTCTTCTGCCTGCACCATCATCTTCCACCACCTGCCTTTCACATTTCAGAAGGGTGAAAACAGAAAGCAGATTTCCTCTTTGATTTTGTGTATCATTTGCTTCCTTGGTAAAATGGGGAAATATAAACAAACTTGCAGTTTGTATAAGGATTTAGTACTGTTAATAACAATGGTAATGTATTAATACACATTGTTAATACAGTTATATGTCTTCTTAGTATAATGTGTAAGTAATATACAAATCTGTGTATACATATGCACACATGCATAACCCCTTTATAATTCATGGTTTTCATGTAAAATGAGAATTAACATTTGTTGAGTGCTTAGCATGTTCCAGATATTGTGCTCAGCTTTTTAACATGGGGAAGTAATATTGTTCTCATTTTGTAGAACAAGGAGCTGAGACTGTGGAGGTTAAGTAACTTGCCCAAGGTGATGCACTAGGTGATAGTAGTAGAATTTGACCTCGAGACGATCTGCTCCAGAGCATGTGCTACTAACCACTCCTTTTTATTGTCTCTCTTTCTCATATTTCTGAGAATGGAGGTTAAAAGTTGGGAAGGCAGTGTGTAGCTTGTGATATTCTTTTTAGTCAACTGATACTTAAGTATGTCACCTGCATCTGACATTTTCCTCAAGTTCCTGTTGGTTTTTGAGCTTCTGGTCTCTAGGTTATTTACCTTCTATTTAAATATGCAGGGATCTGTGACCATAAAATACCAGAGATTGAAATATCTTATATATTATTTGTATTTGCCCGTCTTTTACAAAGTTGTGCTGTACTTTTGAGGTACACTAAATAATTTTTAAGGACTTTCATTTTCTGTACGTTAAGTGCATATTAATATAGCCCCAAGGAAAGGAGAGATTCAGTAAGAAAGAAAAGTCTATTTTGTCTCACTTTGTTCCACTAGGTTTTTAGTTATCAGAATTCAGGCATTCAGTAAATACAAATGTGGATTAAATCTGTTCAGCGGCACCTTTTAGTTTATTTCACTTTTAAATCAAAGGAAAGTAATTTGAAATATAAATAAGAAAATGGAAACAATTAACAACTGGGAATTCAAGTATCTAGGGCATATTAAATATTTATGTGCTAACTTATCTATGGAGCTTTTCTAAATCTCCCTCGTCAAAATGAATTTCTTTCCCTTGTATACTGTATGATTTTTTAGTTTTGTTACATTACTTTTCATAGATTACCTGTTATTTCAGTTAGTAATTGTGGTGGCAGGGAAAATGGGAAAAAAGACTACGAGCTGAGGTGTTTAAAGCATTGACTTTTTGCTTAGATAGAAGCAGGTCTCTATCTCTGTTTCACCATTTACTGTCTGGTGATCCTGTGTAAGTTAACTTCTTTAGGCTTCAGTTTCCTTTTATATAAATGAGCCTATTGATGCTGTCTACCTCATTGAGATGTTGTAATGGTTGAATTACATATTTTGTATAAAGTACATGTGCCTATTGCTCAATAAAGGCTAGCTGATGTTATTATTAATCTCTTTTCATTCATACTCTCATCTCCTGAGCTCAGGAGCTTATTACCTTGTTCCTGAGGTATTGCGTTAGCCTTCTGACTTGTCTCCTAACCATCAGTACTGTAACTGTCAGTATATGGCCAGGAAACTATACCATGCAAGTTGTTTTAACAGAGATGATTTAACATATGAATTGTTCAAACAGGTAGGGGTGAGGGGCTGGAAAAAGAACATTGGAGTAACAAGAAGTAGTTACACATTTAGGGCTGGGTAAATTAAAGGGGGGTTTAGAACCCAGAATCTCAGAACAAGGACCTTACAGAGCTGGGACCCAGCCTTCTAAGGAGAGAGTGCCATCAGCTGAGACCTCTAGGGAGGGGAACCACCAGCTGCTGGTGGTAATGAGGTGTGGAAGAAGCTGGTTCTGGACATGGAAAGTGGAACCAACTGCTGATGCCTGGGGTGAAGAGCTATTGCTGGTGCAATGCAGTCAGAAAGAACAGGAAAGCAGGAAGGAACCACCAGCTGCTGGTGGTAATGAGGTGTGGAAGAAGCTGGTTCTGGACATGGAAAGTGGAACCAACTGCTGGTGCCTGGGGTGAAGAGCTATTGCTGGTGCAATGCAGTCAGAAAGAACAGGAAAGCAGGAAG
>NW_007726333.1:477002-520503 GCF_000696425.1 Galeopterus variegatus | reverse complement strand
AGAGGCTTCCAGCTGGCAAAGGAAAAAGTAGTGTGCTGAACCAGAGGATCAGCATCAGAAAACAGAGGACAGAAGGAAGGGTTTAGAGCTGAGAGACAAGAGCTTAGGATTCAGCACGAATGTCTTCCCAATCCCAACCTCTTTTGTAAACTCTTATGAGATTAATTTTCCCACAGCACCACTTGGAACGCAGCTCTCTCCTGCTTAACTATCTTCATGTTCTACTGAGCAAAGTCCATTCACTACACGTTTTTTTTTTTAAAAAAGAACTTACTATAAACATTGTGCTCTGGGATATGGGGGATATAAACATGAATAAGAAGTTTTTCTGTCCTCCCACAGTTTAATATGGTACAAGGTAAACATAAGTTGTTCCATAGCAGAGGCAGAAAGTACTTGGAAGGAGCGACACATTCTAACTGGTGCGATTCAGAACGTTTTATGGAAGGATGAGTAACATTTCCCATTCAGCAACGTGGCCCCTTGAACTCGCCTGAGTTCTCACTGCTCCTCTATATTTTTATTTTTTAGCTACAACATGTAACTGTTTCCTGTTCAGCCTTCATGTTTCTATCTGTACACTCTTCATGCCAACCACTCAGTCACCTGGCCAGCCAAGGCTGAGTGCCTCCTATGTGTGCTTTGAGGCACAACATTGTGCAAATGAGACAGGTTCCCTCCTCCTGGAAATGGTGGTCTAGAGGGGGAGGCAAGGCAGATCTTAATTTTGAAAAGTCACCCAAATGAATGCAAAATTAGAAATCACGATTGGTGCTGGTAAAGACAGGTGCAAATTGCTGTGACCGAGTTTAGTTTTGGAGTCACAGAAGGCTTCCTTAAGGAATAATGTGTAGGTGTTATGTTAAGTAGAGGTGAGGGGGAAAAAAAGAGAAGAAGGCTGTTTCTAGCCTATGCAGAAGACCTCAGACCAGAAGAAGCAGAGTGTGAATCTGAAAGAAAGTCCACATAGGTACAGAAAAGAGGAATGAGGAGCCTGTGCAGCACCTTTTGCATGTTGACATTTCTCAAGGTCTAGCTCAAAAGGCTCCTCCTGAAGCCTTCCTTAAATACTTCAACTGAAAATGGCCATTCTCTCTTTTGAACTCTTAACCATTTTTTTGTCTTGCAAATGAAGGTGTTTACCGTATATTGCCTTGGTTTGTGATTACTTATCACAAGTCTGATTGCCTGTGCTCAACTGTAACCTTTTGGAACCAGGATTTGTCTCATATTCATCTTTGTATCCCTCAGTGTAACATATTCTCATAAAATATTTGCTGAATGAGATCGTACCCTCACGTGCCTGTTAACACTTACATGACTTGTTCTCATTCAATGTGACTGTTCCCTTATTTCATCCAGTATCTCATGTTTTTTATTGAGTTGTCTTTGAAGGACGTTGGCAGTTGCTGGAAATTTATGCATAACAGATGAGGAAGTATTCACTGGCCCACTTTGGGAAAGGCACAGGAGTTTGCACTTTGAGGTCCTATACTTCAGGTCTCCATGAATCATAGTAAATGGCTGCTTCAACAAGAGTTTTTAGAAATCTGTGGCATTGCGTAATTTATGTTCAACCAACCAAGTTTGCTTTTCCTTTGATTTCACCATCTGAACTTCCCTGCTCTTATTCTTCATGTCATGAGACAAGGAGAAGATGAGCATCTGCTCACAGCACAAATGCCTGGATCCCACCGTAAACAGAGGTTCCCTTGAAAATCAAACATACTATGGACAGGCGGGCCTGGAGGGAGCATCGTTCCTGTTGGCCATCTTCCTGATACTCTCCAGGTCTCTTTGCAACATGAGTCAGTGCACTCTTCTGCATTGAGGGCCTGGTTGTAAGTTTTCCTTTTTCTTTCCTGGAAAATGGTCATTCTGTGATGTCTGTCATGGTGTCTATGAGTGGTGTCTATGATGGGGTGGGAAAATACCTGTGAAATGAAAGTCACAAAACTCTCACTAAACATTATTTTACGATAGCGTTGGAATTAACAGTTATGGCAGGGCTGTGTCTACCGAGCAAAACTAAGCTGTGACAAATAGCCCCTGAATTGGAAGACAGCCAGCTCCTTGCCAGGATGACCTAGAAGTCCCAGTGGGTGGGAAGGATTATTTTATGAAGACCATCAGTCTGATTAACGTACACTCTGAGATGCGGTATAACATTTCTTGCCAAATGAGGTAGCAGTGGGTGAAGAAGTGTGTTAGAAACTTGTCTGAAGGACCATATTAAAATTATAACTGTGAAAAGAGATATGTAAACATAGTCAAAGTCGAGATGAGTATATCTGTGTGTATGTCTGTGTGTATAAATATATACTTAACTTATTTATAGATTCATATCTGATGAATTAACCTTCACCAATAGACTATTTCCAGACCCCAAATAATGAGGTACACAATTTTGTTTCCACTATAAAACTGTACTCTTTGATAGGACATATTGCCAAGTGTTTCAGTATGGAACTAATCTGGAGGCCATATGGTGAAGTTTAATTTATGGGCGATATTATCTAGCAGCATTTCTTTAGCAGTTGGTAATTGTGATGTTTTATTATGTCGGTTTATTTTGGTCATGATCTTGTGACATGGGCTGATACCATTATTCCAAATTGATAAAGTAGTGTATTTAGACACAAGCTTAGTTCCCACTAAGTTGTGGTGTGCATGAGTGTGTGTGTGTGTGTGTTTGGTGATTATGGAGGGCATGTGTATATGAAATTGTTTTGAGGGATACAGAACATTCTTCCACATAACTGATGATCTAGATTAAATCCTAATTTGTGGAGTCTTGGGCGAAGTCTAAACTTAAGTAATGTTTGGAGGAATGGGCTGTGACCTCAGATACTGGGTCAAGTTGGCCCTACAAGACAGGAGAGCTTACTGGATTCTAGCATCAGAGTATCTGGTTCCCTTCCTGGACAAGTAAAGAATCTGACACAGTGCCACCCTGCTCTTTTCCTCTCTCTCTTCCCATCCAGAGTCTTTTCTGTCTCATTTCACCTTATTTTGGTGGATGAATCTCACTACTGAGGGTAAAGTCCAGCCTGCTGTAGGTCAAGAAAAACTAGATCTTATTATACTTCCTGTTTGTATTCTGATTTCTCAAGGGACCAGCAACAATCAGAACAACTTCTCTGGACCTTCTCATATGGGAAAGGAGTGTTCTTTTTCCTGCAGACTAAAGATTGAGATGGAAAGGAAAGAAACAAATGCTTTTTTTTTTTTTTTTTCCTTTTTGTCTTTTTCCGTGTCCGGCAACGGATCGCAACCCTCAGTGTCGCCCCCGTACCGGACCGGGACCGGCAACGGGATCGCAACCCTCGGCGTTGCCCCCGCGCCCCGCTCAGCCAGCGAGCGGTAACCGGTCTGCATGCAGGATCCGAACCCTCGGCAGGAGCACCGCCGCGCTTCCCAAGCGGCGCACTATAGCAGTGCGCCACCGGGCCGGCCCGAAACAAATGCTTCTTGACTCTGACTTACATAGTGTGTAGGCCTATTGCATGTATTCAGGCCTTGCAGCAACCAGTTAGGGACACAAATAAAAAGGATAATGAGGGCTAGTCTTTCTTGACCTACCACTGGCTGCCCCTCACCCTCTTTTACAGCAGAGAAAACTCTTACTCAGAAGATTTAAGAATGTTGTGCAAGGTCACAACAAAGTCATGGTAGAGCCAGGACTTTAACCCAGGTGGGTGTAACTCTTAAGCCTCCCTCAGTATTTATTAAACCACATGCTTCCCTGAAGGACTGTGAGAATCTCAAAGTCCTTCTTTTGTCTGACCACATTCTCTCTGCTTTCTCTCCAGCTGACCCTTCAAATGCTGAAGTTGTTAAGAAAAAAGAGAAAAGTAAAATTAATTAAATGGGATAATGTATGCACACACAGTTTGCAAATTGTAAGGTCTCACAAAAAATTTCTATACTGGTGATAGTTACAATATGCTCATTTACATGAACCACTTATCATTTACACCTAATTACCAAGCAGTACAGTAACAGTTATTTGGATAATTAAATACACATGAGATCAACTCTTTTGCAAGCTGTTTGAATTACAGAACTAAACTCTCTTTCCTTAGTTTCCATCTTCATAGTGTATTGCTTAGGGAGTTGGTCATTTACAGATTACTGGAAAAAAAAATTGTGAACATGCATCATAAGGGGAGTAAGCATTCATGCAGGGAAAACAAGTCACAGAGGTAAAAGGTGAGATGATATTGCTGAGTGGCCCATCGGTGTTTCTTGTGGATGTTGAATTTGTGGACTTTGCAGAATTTTCATAAGCCTTATACTCATTCGGGAATGGCCATGTAATTTCTTAATGTGAGAGTAGACAACAGGCCCTCATCAAATTGTGCCATTTAGATTACATGTCCCCACTGGTCTCACATCTGTGGCCTTGAGTTGGTTTCTACTCATACCATTTTTCTAAGACAACTGTAATTACTAGAAAAATCAAACAAGCAAATATTAACTTGGCTGGGATATGGTTTTCAAACTACATTACAGTACAGAACAAACTTTGTAGTGAGATTCTGTGTATTATTACTATTCAAACCTATTAGGAAAAATGAGTATTCATTCCTTAATGTTCTGACATGTTCTTTCAAAATTATGTCCAAATAAAATAATTTATTTTTAATCAGAGAAAGTGAGCTAGATTTTTTAACAAGAGACAAAATAAGAAACAGTCATTGCTGATCTGCCAGCAGGTGACAATTGTAGTGTACTGTAAATAATAGCCTTGACTTTGGAACTGTCAGTGCAGGAGTTTTATGATTGCTCATGCGAGGGACGATTGGTTACGCTAGATAAATGAGGGGCAAATAAGCAAATGTAACAGGTGCCATTTGTTATTCTAATAAAATAAATCATACTTTGAAATAAGTTTATTTCAGTGATTATAACTGAATAAAGAGAACTTTAGGAAAGGGAATATGTGAACACAGTATCTTTGCAGTAGAGTGGGGCATCCTAATCACTCATTTGGAACTTTATTGGCAGGAGGCTCCATTTACTGAGTTCTTAGTATATTTTGAACTTGGTCTAGGCACTGGTCATCTCATTTAATCCTTACAGCAGTTTTGTGGGAAAATACAGCTTGGGTGATCTAAATAACTTGCCTGAGCCCACACAGCCAGTAAATGGCAGAGATAATATTTAGTCGTGGGTCCCTTTCAATGCTATTTCTACTGTCCTATGAATTTTGCACAAATATGTGGTATTAGAAGGGATTAAATATCAGAATATATAAGCACAGAGATTTGAGAGAAAGCCGCACAATTAGATAAGGCGAGCATTTTAGTCAAGAGGGAGCAGTGATAGAATTATGTGTAGATATGAGTAAGGTCTATTTGGATAATTCATTTGCCTTCATCTGATCTGTATCTTCAGGGTTTTGTAGTCTGTTCATATCACTCTTAATTTGGTGTTTCCCCCCAAATCTGCTATAATTGAGTTTTTCCTACATGTCAGGGATAGATAGGTCAATCACAAGAGAATCAATAAAAATACTAACCAGTAACTGTCACAGAGCTCTTACCATCTGCCTAAGAGAGGGCTGGAGTAGAAATAGTTGGTCTGTGTTTTCGATGAGCTTTTGAATGTGTCTCATTTTAACACACATGAGGAAATCTAAAACAGATTATCCTTAGGTACTTTATTCAGATGACCCCTTGGGTAAATTATGTGCAGAGTTGGAGAGCTAATGAAATGAGATATACTTTGATGGTTAAACGAAAAGGTAGAGAAATAATTATGATGCATCAAATGAAAACTGTATGTACATTCTTAGAGCTGACAAATATGTGGTTTTATTACTTTGTAGAATGAAGAGTTCTTAACTCACAGAGGGAGTGTATTGTTTTCTCTAAAGACAAAGTTAAATAAAAATGAATTGTGATAATGATATTATTACTGTTAATTTCGAATTCAAGATACTCTAGTTTCAAATATTAATACATGTCAAAATTCCTTTTTTGAGGCCTTTTACAGAAAATTGTAAGCAGCAGTCACCACTCATTACATGGCCTTTTTATTTTGTATGAGGTTTGAGAGATTATACAAAAATGAGTGGGTAGTTAATATCTTTGAGCTGGGTACATAAAATGTACTCCTGGCTTTATCTGATTGCCAAGAAATCTTCCCTCACGCAATCTACAGCCCCAGGTGAAGGAACTGGTGATCTTCATGGTCAAGGTCAGTTGGTAGGTGTCTGCCTGTGGGATGTAATTTAATGTGTGTGAAAAAGTCTCTTGGCTTCCAAGAGGATAATTTCTTCTCTGTCCCTCCTGCCCTAAAAGTATCACAGGGATTGAAATTCTACTAGTCAACTAGTGTACAGATTCATATTCCACTTAACATTTTCTTCTGAGAGACAACTGTACATCCAACTACTGCTGGATTTTTTTATGTATATGATGTATGCGTGTGCGTGTTTAATTTTTTCTCCCGTTATGATCTACACACGACAAATGTTTTAAAAGTCAGTTGAGAGTCACTTATGGGTAAAATAATTTAGTATTCAAGAGAAGAAAATATTAAAGAGTCACAAATATCTTGTTTTTAGATAAAAAATGAATAACTTCCAATTTTTATTGGAATGGCAGGATCTGTGTCTTATTCACCTTTGTTCATTTTATTCCCCTCTAAACACACAGACAACCTTGTCCCTCAGTGTGCGTAAATAACATTAAATAAGCATCATAAATCCTAAACAAAATAAACTGCTGACATTAAGTTAATGTAGTTAAAAGAGAAAGCGGCAACTAACATAAAGATTAATAGCCTAAAGAGCCAGGGTAACGAGGAGGCCAGGACAGGCCAGACTTCAAGGAAAAGGCAGGTGAACGATGGGGAGCTCACATAGAGAAGTCGAGGGTAAACTGGTCCATTCTGAGTGTTGCCACTCCTGTCACCACAGCAGTGGTTCCCCGTTACTTAACAATCCATCAATGTCTCTTATTACCTACAGAGTTAAGTATGGATTCTTGAGCCAGGTCATGCCAGGGTCTCTATGATCTGTCCCTGCTGTCCCTCTAGCATGTCTGATCTTGCCAAGATGAACCCAGCTCTCTCCTGTCGCGGGATTTTGTATCTGACTTTTTCTTCTTGCCGAGTCATTCCAGCCCAAAATTCTCTGCAAAGCCTTCTCTGAGTTAAAATCTTCTTCCACTGTGCTATGGGACCTCATGCATGCTTTATATTGTGGCTTATTTGATACAGTAAATGCAATTGTATGTTTACCTGGTCATATTCTCCATTAGATTGGGAAAGCTTGGGGAAAAGAATTACACTGTACTTACTTATGTATCCTCAGGATTTGTTCAGAGACTATGGCATGGTAGGCCTTCAGTAGATACATGCTGGGTGACAAAAAAAATGGAAATTAATGTTCCTTAGCCTTAAGGTCCCTTTCTAGTCAAACTTCCTAAAGATAAGATCCTGTAAGAATTTGATAAATTTCTTACTCTTCTAGATCTGTAAAATAGGAATGATAAATGTGCTTACTTTGTTAGGTTATTGTGAGGATTCAATGAGATGATCCATGCAAAACATTTAACATCATTGACGAGAGCCCAGTTGATGCTGACTTGTATTATTATATCACATTTTTTTTTGCAACATAGATAGGTTTTTAAAATTATGTAAGAATTACTGAGAATTAAAACTAGTATATGATAAAAACAAGCAATGCTATGGAAATCTGAACAGATAAATGTGGGCTCGAGTCCTGTGCAGAGTTAAAGTTGAGCATCTGAATACAGGGTAGGGAAACCAGAAGAAAATTCCACTGAAGGGGAATAATGACACCAGATGAGGGGATATAAAGATTATTATTATTAAGAGCTTTCTTTAGTAACAATCTCTGGCTAAGGAGAAAGTCTGAATACTCTACGTTTAAATAAGCTAAAATTCTTCAATATTTTGTAAAAGTTCCTTCTATGTACTTAGTTTGACATGTTTTAAATTAGAGGCCATCTCGACAAATTGCTTAAATTCTGAGATTAAATTTCTTCTGTTCGTTTTGTTGACAGAACTCCTACACTGCTGATTTGCTTTCATTTTGTCTAAGTCAGGACATTTCCCATGGAAGTTAAATAATTTCTGTAATAACACTTCGTGCAGAACTGCTGGCTAACTAAAGTATCATCCTTACCATTTCTTTTTATAACCAGGCACCATGGAAATGTGTGACAATTCTGTTAAAATATACAGTCTACCAAATTCCTTTGAATTCTCTTCCTTGAAAACTTCCTAGATAGCTCAGCAGTCAGTCGGTTTCTCACTTGCTCCCTTGAAGGAGGTTTTGAGTGCTATGAACAGCTATTACAAACAGACTTGGGCCAAGTCAGTGTACTCATTTCTGCTCCCATTTTATCTCTTGCTGAATGGGAATCACTACCAAGCTCTATCCCTCGAGGGAAAGTGTACGGATTAACGAAATAACATATTTGAACTGGCCTGCTTTGTGCTTTTTTTGGGTTTGTAGTGGATTTTGTTTGTTGTTTTGTTTCTTTTCCCCTCTTTCCTGTCCCATGGGCTACTGTCAATTTAATGCCACTATTTTAGGCACAGAACACTGGTGAACAGAAAGGGGATTTTTTTACTTTCAGTTATCAAAAAATATCTATCTTTCAGAAGAAGCTTAGAGCTGAGAAAAGAGTTCATGTATCATTTTGGGATTTATCTCCCAGGCATCTGCCTCCCAAAATTTGTTGGCTATCTTGATAATCACTACTCTCTCATAAAATAAAATAAATATTCAAATAAGTATTGCTTTGCACATTTTCCTAGTTGAAAAAGAAAGGTCACTCTTCTAGCAAATGGATGTAAATAGCTTCAGAAATATAATAAAAGGCAAAATGTGTTTTGTAATTCAACATTCTATTCTTTCTTATATACTTAGGAGTTAATCTTTTCTTCTAACAGGTTCAATTACTGGTACAAGCGATTTAACAGTAAATCAAGTATAATTGGGTTCTAAGTACCTGCAGGTACAATTTGACCCATGGTGTTTTATTTAGTAACAGAAGAAACACTTCACTTTGTTTGCAATTTTACTGCATTTTCTGGGAAGTAGGTAAAGTCAAATGTTTCAGAAGAATTTTTTGTCTGGAAGAAGATATCCTTTTACCTCACGGAGATTTAGAGGGATTTTAAAACCATTTTGTTTAATTTTTGTATATACAGTACGATTTAGTGCTTATCCACAAATGGTTCATTGGGAAGCCATAAAAATGTTTTAGTATAGTCTTTGAAGTCAAACAAAACTCTTTGCATAACTAGTCTTCAGCTGTTTAATCTTAAGGAAGTTACTTAAAACTCAAGTCAGCTTGTCTATAAAATGGAGTTAATAGTGTAACTATTTTCTTTCAGTTTTTACTGTAACCTAGTTGATGGTATATATCTGTGGGGTACAGAGTGGAATATCAGTTCCTGTGTTCAATACGTGATGCTCAAATCACAAAAACCAGTATATTTAACATTATTACAATGTCATCATTTTTTGTGGCCTGTTGCCAATTCCTCCTTCCTCTCCCCTGTCCTCTGCATCTCTGGTAACCCCAGTTCTCCTTTTGAGAGTTCAACATATTATTGTGATTGTTGTATCTTTCTTTCTTTCTTTTATTTATATGTTTATTTTTTAGCTCCCACTGGCTTATTTCACTTCACATGAACTTTCTCTAAGTTCATCCATGTTGCTGGGGATGGCAATATTTCAGGCTTTTTTTTTTTTATGGCGGAGCAATATTCTATTGTGTATCTATACTACATTTTCTTTAGCTAGTTGTCTGATGATGGACATTTAGAAAAAAATCCCCTTTCTCCACATCCTCACCAGAATTTGTTCTCCATCTTTTTGATGATAGCCCATGGAACTGAGGTGAGATGATAGCCTAATGTGGTTTTGATTTGCATTTCCCTGATGCTGAATGATGCTGAGAAATTTTTTCATATGTCTGTTGGGCATTTGTATATCTTCCTTTCAGAAATGCCTATTCAGCTCCTTTGCCCATATTTTGATTTGGGTTATTTGTTTTTTTACTGTTAAGTTGTTTGAGTTCCTGGTATGCTCTAGATATTAATCCTTTATCAGAGGCATAGTTTGCACATATTTTCTCCCATTCTGTAGGTTGTCTCTTTGCTCTGTTAATTGTTTATTTTGCTGTGTAGAAGCTTTATAGTTTAATATAATTCCATTTGTTTACTTTTTCCTTTTGTTGCCTGTGCTTTGGGGCTCATATTCATAAAGTCTTTTCCCAGTCCTACTTCCTGAAATGTTTCCCCTGTATTTTCTTTTAGGAGTTTTATAGTTTCAGGTCTTATATTTAATTCTTTAACCTATTTTGAATTGATTTTGGTAAATGGTGAGAGGTACAGGTCTAATTTCATTCTTTTAAAAAAAAAATTTTAACTACATGTTTTATTTTTGGACACTTTTTCTTTACATTTTACTATGGAAAGTTGAAGTTAACACTAATAAACTTCCCATCTTTTGTCCTCATTCCATTGTTTATGGTAGTTATGTTATTTGTTGAGGTTTGTAACATTTACATTATGTCCTGTTTACTCTCAGTTCTATATTGAGATGGAATCACTGCTCACCACCAGCAGTACTTTCCAATTCTTTGAGTTCTTTGTTTTGACATATTAGATTTCATCAAGTTTTCTTTCTTTTTTTCCTAAAAAAGCTCTTTACCCTATGTTCCTCTTTTTTTTTTTTTTCGTAGTTCAGACCATCTGTTAGGTTCTTTACTTCAGGGACATTAGTTGTCTTTATTCTTTATAGTAGATGCCATTGTTCTTCATATTTTCTTTTTTGTTTTTTTTAAATTTTGGCAGCTTGTCAGTACAGGGATCAAACCCTGGACCTTAGTGCTATCAGCACCGTGCTCTAACCAACTGAACTAACCAACCAGTCCTTGTTGTTCATATCTGTTCTCTTCTTTCTAATTCTTTTACTTTTATTGTCTCTTTTTTCTGCTTTTATCATGTTTATTTTTAACTTTTCATTGTGATTTGCTTATGTGGTTCTTTAAGATGTCTTCTTTATTTATTAGTTTTCTAATGACACTGTCTTGATCCTCAGTTTGTTTCCTTATCTCTGCAATCTCCCTCTTCATTTCAAGTTGTCTTATCATATTGTCTTTGAGCCTTTGGGGGAGAAAAAAAAATTCGCTCTTACTAGATTGTTGTACAATACAAAGCAAAACACTTGCAGAGATTTCCTTCCATTTCTTGAGTTATGCTTCCTTCCAGAATGGAGTTGGATATTTCAAGTTTGAAAATTTCTTATTTTTCCTCATGCTTTTCTGGTACTTTAGTTGAATATCAAACTCTAAGCTAAAAATAATATTTAAATTTTTTTGATATTTATTTTTAATGTCAACAACCATACTTTTTTATTTCCAGGAACTCTTTCTTGTTCTTTGGTTGCTCCTTTTCCATGGCAGACTATTTTTTGTTAAGTTGATTTACTATCTCCTCAAAAACTTTTTGAGGCTACTATTTGGAATTTTACAATAGTCTTTTTCCATTCTCTGAATTATCTGATATCTCCAAGGTAAAATTTTGTTCATTTACCTCTGGTCTTCTCTGTTGTGCTATGCAGTTTCTTCAAGTGTCTGAGATTTCTTGGCTGTCTGCTCATATTTAAGACTATAGGTATGTAGCATGGAGTACATATATTGTCTTGTAGGTAATCTGTTTCTCCAGTAAGCTCACTCCTGAGCGGGTAAGCTGGCCCAGGTTTCTTTCTACAAGGGTCAGGTTTCTTTCTACATGTCAACTGGTAGGCTCAGGATGCACAGACTGGGAGGCTGAGGTCTTCTGAAATTCCAAAATGAGAGAGGTTGTTACTCTTGGTGCCTACACTGACACTAGAAGTCCTTGCTGTCTTCAGGCAGATCATTCAGTTTGTAATTCTTTTTAACCTTTGTTTATCATTTCTGAGGCTAGGAAATCCAAAGTCCATCTGGTGGTGCTGACAGTGACACAGGGGTCTCACGGTGTAAGATGGTGGAAGCAGAGAGAGCAAGAGAGAGAGCCTAATTTCATTCTTCTACATATAGATGTCCATCAACAAAATCAAGGACAAAAACCATATTATTATCTCAGTAGATGCAGAAAAAGCATTTGACAAAATTCAACATCCCTTCATGATAAAGACTCTCAGCAAATTAGGTATAGAAGGAAAGTATCTCAACACAATAAAAGACACATATGACAAACCCACTGCCAATATTATCATGAATGATGAAAAGCTGAAAGCTCTTCCCTTAAAAACGGGAACAAGATGAGGATGCCCACTCTCACCACTCCTATTTAACATAGTATTGGAAGTACTAGCCAGAGCAATCAGACACAAGAAAGAAATAATGGGCATCCTGATTGGAAAAGACAAAATTGAATCGTCTCTGTTTGCAGATGATAAGATCTTATATAAATAACAGCCTAAAGACTCTACAAAAAACTCTTAGAGTTGCTAAATGATTTCAGTAAAGTTGCAAGATACAAAATCAGCATGCAAAAGTCAGTAGCATTTTTATACTCCCACCATGAGCTAGCAGAAAAAGAAATCAAGAAAACTAGCCCATTTATAATAGTTGCCAAAAAAATAAAATACCTACAGATCAATTTAACCAAGGATGTGAAACATCTCAACTATGAGAACTACAAATCACTGTTGAAAGAAATTGAAGAGGATACAAAAAGACAGAAAGACATTCCATGCCCTCAGAGTGGAAGAATTGGGAAAGTGTCCATTCTACCCAAAGCGATCTAGATTCAATGCAATTACCATCAAAATACCAATGACATTCCTCACAGAAATAGAAAAGACAATCCTAACATTCAAATGGAACAACAAAAGGCTCCAAATAGCCAAAGCAATTCTAGGCCAAAAAATTAAAGCCAGAGGCATAACACTACCTGACTTCAAACTATACTACAAAGCTATAGAAACCAAAATAGCATGGTAATGGCATAAAAACAGACACTCAGACCAATGGAACAGAATAGAGAACCCATAAATCAACCCACAAACCTTGATCTTTGACAAAGACACCAAGAACAAACATTGGATGGTGCTGGGGGAAAAAAAGTGTAACTTTTTTATAAAGCAAGATTAAATGAGATAATGAATGAAACATGCTTTGCATAGTGCTTGGTACATAGGAAGTGCACACTAACTATTAATCATACTTACTTTTACCTATACAACTGTTGCAATGACTTCCCTTTTTAGGTTCTGGGGAGCCTAATCATATCATAGTTAAAAATATGCAGTAAAAATGCTAATAGACTCCAGATGGTAAGTCCTAGGAAATCTCTCATTACATAGTTTTTGTAATCTGGTGTATATTTTGTTCTTATAGTACATCTCAATTGGCCTAGCTTCATTTCAAGGGTTCAATAGCCACATGAAGCCACCATATTGAATAGTCCCAATCCCAATTGAGTAATTCATTATCTGAAGATGAACCCAGCTGGAAAAAGATAATCTCTGAATTTGACTCATCAGTACTATGATCAATGACAACTACACTTTTCTCTGCTACTGAAAAGAGCTTTGGAGTCAGTGTTAAAAGTCAACACATTTCTCATCCTCAGAGAGTCAACTTGAGCCACTGCAGGCTGCAGTCAGTCACTCTTTCTCTCATCTTTTTGTAAATCTGGACAGAGCTTTTTTTTCTGCAGTTGGACTGAAGTCAGGTCTCTAGATTGTAAAAAATCAAACAAAAGTGTCTGTCCCTGAAATTGATTCCATGTCTTTCCCAGGTTCAAGGACTTACTTCCCTAGGCAATTGTGTGGCTCTCCTTTTAGTGCCTCAGGGAAGCAAAGAAAATACAGACAGAACAAGATAATGATAATAACAATGGCAACAACAGAATCAACAACTGTACTATTAATACCATAATTTCTAACTTTTTCTGAGAGCTGTGTGCCAGGATGTGTGCTAGGTCTTGGATAGCCATCATCAAAATCAGTAGAACATAATATTTTAGAAACTGGATATTCTAAGGGCTTACAGAGAAAACAAACTTAGGTAGATGCACTATTTAAAAGCTAAGGTCAAATATTATCTTATTTCCTAAAAGCAAATTAGACATAGTGGTATTATCTTGAAACCTGGACCACTTCAGACAGAAGAATTTCCATAAGGGATATCTTTCTTCTTACTTTTTTTGAAAGCTCATGTACCCTAAGGCTGCCTTTTCCTTATGCTGTTACTAACAACTGGATATTATTGTTATTTTTATGTTCAATTTTTAATTACTTGCAAGCATTCATTGAGCAGTTACTATGTGCTAGGCACTGACATAAGCACTTTAGATACATTACCTCACTTAGTCCTCATAAAAACTCTTAGTAGACATTGTTGTGAGGGAACTTCAAAAATTTATGGAAAGATTCATATCATCTATTAATTCCATTTCTCCACAAACTTTTTAAGTACCTTTGTATGTTCACTTACTTACATATGTAAAAACAGATGCTCTGTGAAGTTAGCCACAAAACAAACAAAACAAAAAATCTCTCCCTTTATCACAAACATACTAATTGATAGAGGTGGGACACAAACTTCAAGCCTCAAAAAGTCTTCTGTGGGCCGGCCCCGTGGCAGACTGCTACAGTGCGCCGCTTGGGAGCGCAGTGGCGCTCCCGCCGAGGGTTCGGATCCCACATACAGACCGGTTCCCGCTCACTGGCTGAGCGAGGTGCGGGCACAACACCGAGGGTTGTGATCCCGTTGCCGGTCCCGGTCCGGTACGGGCGCGACACTGAGGGTTGCGATCCATTGCTGGACTCGAAAAAAGACAAAAAGGAAAAAAAAAAAAAAGTCTTCTGTGAGAATCTTATTCCTCAAAATTATATGAAGTAATTACCTTTTTTCTCTTTATTGGGGGAAAAAGTCCAGATTACTAAAATCAAGACAAGAAGCTGTTTTTACTCCAAAATAGTCAGCACTAAACTTATTTAGTTGTTAAATAGTTAAGTATTGATTAAAAGTGCAAACTCTAGAATTAGTTGACCTAGGTTCAAATTCTAGCTCCAATAATTGCCAACTGCATAATCTAAACCTCGTTTTTCTCATCTATAAGATGGGAATTGTAACTGCAGTAGATTAGAGTGAGTATTAGAAGAATTACTGCATGTAAAGCACTTAGCACAGTGCCAGTCACATAGAAAGACCTCCATGAATATTAGGATTTTTTGTTATAGTAATTATTTTAAGATCGCATATATTTCTCCCTTCTACCAGAGGTTCACAATGCTTGGAAAAGGATACTCTTTTCTTTGGCTTTAGAGAAGGAAGGGAGGAGATACTGTTTGCCAAGAACTGAGTTCGATGAGGTTTTCAGTACCTCTGAAAGCTGCTGTCCCGTCTCACCTTGTGTCACACGTCAGGAGTTGCCTACCTTTGCAGCACGCACCTTAGTCCCTGGAAGTGCCAAATAACATGAGACCTGAAGCAGATGAATAGGCTTATGATTATGTGTTTCTATTAAAGGACTTAGATCCTTATCTGGAATGTAATAGCCTGTAAATTTGTAATTTATTTTACTATTCAAAATTTAAATTAGTTGGGAAGACTGGTAAAAGTTTAAATGCAATTACTGACCTCATTTCAGTTTTCAAGTCAACTTACATATTTTTCAAGTGACAGCACTTATTAGATAAGTGGTTTATCAACATGGGTCTGGAAATAAGGTCTGGAATTCCTATGACTCCTTAAATTTCTCCAGACACATATTTCTGAAGATTATAAGAGATAAGAATAAATAGGTTTCTGGGACGTGACTACATCAGTTCTGAAGTAAATTTTCTTTATTAATACCCTGCAAATTATCAAATTAATGGGAAAGAAATATCCAAGTAATTACTCCAGAGAGTCTGAAGGATGAATTTTAAGTTGGCTAGCTTTGCCTTTAAAGAAAAAAAAAAAAAAAGCTAATTTTCTTTCTGGATATATGGGCAAGAAAGATGGCCTACAGTAAAAACAAAAGTTACTTTCAACACAAGGATTTTCTTTTATCATAAACACAAGCCTCTACTTACTGACTTTCATGTGGATTAAAAGAAAAGCTTTCCCAGTGCTTTCTTTTCTTTTAGGCATAAATTATTTAGGTTACTGAATACAATATCTACAGTCTTCTCTTTAAATTAAAAACCTTGCTTTCTTTCAACAAGTTAGAATTAGTGCTTGGAAGTTAAGAAATAGTAAAAATTTTGTAATCATATTAGACTTGGCAAGCTTTCTTGTTTTCTTGCAAATAAATGTGTTCTTTTATTTATTGTGTTGATCATGAAAATAATATCTCTATCCTGAAACACTACAAGAAAATTAATAAAATCAGAATGAACACTACATATGAGTCTGTGGAATATTTATCATCTATTAGCGAGCCTGAGGAAATATAACCTAGCTCCTGAAAATTAACATCACTGATTAAATTGTCAGGTTAAAGAAAATTAAAATAAGTTTGCCAAATATGTGATTTTGTTAAAATGAATAATTCACAACTATTTCCTGAGCTGGCTGGTTTCAGTATGCCTTTACATGGTCAATGTGGCTTTGATGGGTGCTGTTAAAATATAATTCTAAAAAGGAACAATAAAAGGTTATTGTTGTCATGTGTTGTAATTATCATCACCAACAAATATTTACTGAACACCCATTCTGAACAAGGGACTCCAATAATTGCAGTCATGATCTCAAATAAATATTCCTGCGGTAAACATTTTGTGACATGAAATATTAGTTAGAACAAAGACTTACCTATTTAAAATGGATGGATATCTATTAAATCTATTAAAGTAGAATTAACAAATATGGAGATATGTCTGGTATACTTTTGAGGGTTTTTTAAAAACTTTTAGAGATTCTTTACCTCCCAAGTCCTCATTTTAAAATAAATATTTTTTATTTTAATGAATATTTAATTGTAAAATCCACCTTCAATTTATTTATTTTGTATATGTGTTTTTTTAATTTTTATTATTTTTCACTTGTTAAAACATGATTGTACACCATTGAATATCACTACCTATCATGCTTTTAATTTAAAGAATTGTTTATTTTACAGGATTAAAAAAAAAACACTGCCACATAAAATATAGCACATTGATTGTTGCATGTAATCTAATTTTGGAACTGTTGTGAAACTGAAATATTGAAGAAAAATAGTTTTAAAAATAGATGAGGTTTCATTTACCCTGGGACTAAAACCTTTTAAAGATGCTTGACTGTGTGCTAAGTACTTTACTGGGCATAGGTTTTCTTTCCTCTAGATCATCTTCAAATGCTGGGAAAGTGTTTGTTTTCAGAGGAAAGAAAACAATGAAAATGTTATTTGTAAATAGAGTGGGGTCCTAACTAAATTCACAGGAGTCCCATGACAGAAAGCACAGGCAGGCAGTGGGGTTCACAATATCAGGGAGGAAAATGAGCTGTGTTTTTCCTTATAGAACCTGGTGCAGGACCTTGATCATGACCATTTCAAATTTCCACCGCCCCCCAAATATGTATTCACCAAAGAAGGGTAAAAAGATCAGCTTTTTATAACTTTTTAGCAAAATTTAGCTTAGCTATGATGAATATATTTCAGAGGCCAAAACTTAGGTAAAACCAAGCTGTCTAATGGGCAATTTTGATTAGAGGGAGAACCTATTTAGATGAGGATAAAAAGTCACTAAGGTTAGTTAATATCAAAAAAAATGAAGATGAAATTAAACCAGTGACTGTAGGCAACTTCTTAAGCGGAGAGAGTTTCTGGCTTCTGTCCACCTACTGTTTTTACCACTGAAATCAATCAGTGTAGCTACTTTTCTACATGATGTCACCACTCTCAACTGGATTGACATCTTTGCCTAGAAGGAAACACAAGCTGGGAAAACGTGAAGGACCACCCTCTTGGTGCCCTGTGGAAACAGACCTAAGTGCTGAGTGGCCCAGGCAGCCTGCTGCTGGCCTGTCTTCCATTCCCAGCACTGTAGCAGAATAGGGAGTCGGTTGTAGTTAACATGCATGCAGTACTCACTAGAGCAGAGAGTGTTCTAAGCTTCTGCATGTATTATCATCTCCTTTACCCTCCCACAGCCTATGAGGTAGGTCCAGTTATTATCCCATCTTACAGGTGAGGATTCTGAGGCTCAAGAGGGTTATTTAACTTGTCTAAAACCACACATTTTGGATCTCACGGTCTTAACTAAAGATACCACATTTTTAACGATTCTATCAAAACTGTTTCTTAAAGAAGCTGGCGTAAGTCCAACCAGTCCACGGCTGAAGCAGAAATAACATGGGTTTTGAAGATAATGTAGACTCAAATCCCATCCTAGTTATTTATGCAGTGTGTGGCTTTGGATATCTAACTCAACCTCTGGGTATTGGTTTTCTTAAGTGCTGTGAGGATAGTAAAAATAACCCAAGTTTAGTGCTTACTATATGCCAGGCACGATTTGAAGCACTTTTGAGTTAACTCGACAGTCTCTGCAATAATACTATGAGGTAGGTACTATTATTATTATTATCATCCTCAGTTTTAGATGAAGAATCTAAGGTCCAGACAGTTAAGTGAGTTGCCTGAGGTCACCCAGCATAAAAATGGTAAACCTGAGGTTCAGGTGTGCACTTGCTAACCGCTATCCTCTTCTGACTCTGGAGGGAACACGACTTAGCACATGTTGACCGTCTGCAACACAGTGAGAAGTGCTCACTGACCGTGAGTGCCCATCTCTTTTCCCTGTTCCTCCAAAATGTTTACCTAAAAGCATTCCAGCCCTTCTTTCTGGGTTTCTAAAAGTAAAAGAGAGCTGAAGGACAGGCAGCTTTCACGTTCTTCAAACATGTCACTGCACCTGCCCCCACTGGTAAGTAAGAGAGAGGCTACAGGTGGAAGACACAGAAGGTAGCTAGTTCTGCCCGGCGGTCCTCCCGCAGACCTTCCACAGTGGCCCTTTTCTTTTACCTCATTCACCTTATTCTTATTCTTGTCATTTTGTGCCTGCGCCGTAGTAGCAGATTCATAACTGGTCTCTGAGCTTCATTCTCGCCATGCTCAAATCCATTTTTAACAGATCATACCCAGAGTTATTTTTCAAACAAACAAACCAATTGTTTCACCCCCTCTCCCTCCAGTACCAACTCAAAAGGTCATAATTTCTTCAGATTACCCTTATGACAAAGTCCAAACCCTTTGTGTCTCATCTTTGACCTCTGGTCCTCTTCCCGTGGTGTCCTTCAGCCTGTAACAGGAGGACCCCCCACCCCTCCATCAACCCATACACATCCTCATCATCTCTGCTTGAGTGGTCCCTCCTACTGCCCTTTAGATCTCAACTAAAATGTTCCTTCCTCTGAAATGTCTATCTTCTCCTCCAGATCCAAATCACGAGCCTCCCTAAGTTATGTGCTCCCGTATTCATCTGTAATTAATTTTCTCCCCCTTCTAGAATGTAGGCTGTATGAGAGAAAAGACTGTAGCCTGGAATATAGTAGGCACTCAATAAACATTTGTTATTATGAGCGAATGAATGAATGAAGAGGTTAGTAATTTATCAAGTCTGAAATAGAGGGGCCTTCTTTCAGAACCTCTCCTGAGCTACTGTGTCTCAAGTAGTCTTGTCACTTCCACAGCCTCTTCCATAGCCTCTTTTTAGCTAAGCCAAACTTTTGCTTCCCCTGACTTCAACACAACTAACCAGTTTTCAAGGACCAATTTTTATCTGGTTAAGTTGCTGTGAACTCCTGCATTTCTGAAATCTACTGTGTTGGCAGAAAGAGGGTAAAGGAGGGAAATTAGAAGCAGTTTTTGCTTTCACACAAACAGTAGAGGGACGGAAGCAGCTCAAACAGGAACCTGGTGACCAAAGTGGTCCTAATGAGGGGAGAATAAAGGCAGAGGGGATCAGGGTGCCGAAAAGGGTAATGTGGGAGAAGGCTTTTCCACAGATACAATGTGTACATGTTCGCCTTTTCTCTTAAGGGAAGAACAAGAGGAGAGGACACGTGTTCAAAATAAAATAGGAGTGCTTGGAGTTAGCAAAAAGTTATTTTCTGGCAGTTTCTTAATCCGCGCAAATTTTAAAACCTCTGTCTAGATCTTTAGTATTTTAATTCATCCGTCTTTTGTGGCTAGTCAACTTTTTGCTGTATTTGCCATCTGTATGTATTTTTGTTCTGTTATTTTTACCACATTGTATAAAAGATTTTTCCAAACCTAGGAATCTACGAATAAAACATTGTAGAAAAAGGGAGAAACACTTGCAAATTAAATATTACTGAGCTAGTAAAGCAAGAATTTCCATGGGAAGGCTTTGAGATAATTGGCCAAAATAGCCAACCGAGAAATATTATCTAAATATTACTAAAACATTACTTAAAATATTTTACTATTTATTCAGGCTGTCAAAGTTTTTATGTGATTTTTAGATATCTAAAATAAGTCCTTCAACATTTTTAACAAGAATTCTTGGCTAAATTCCAGATAGTACTCTTTATCAAAAAAAGTTATGCTTATTTTTTTAAAACCACTAAGTCATTTCTGTTGCTATTAATAGAAATTAAATGAATAAAATTTTTAAAATCTTTCTTTTATAATCAGGTATTTCATACATTTGTGTTAGGTTATTTTCATTCAGAAACATTGCAGAATGATAAATTGTCCCCGTGATCTTTTGCAGAATAACAAAATAATTGATCTGACCTGGGATTAAAAATTTAAATTGGTTACCCTGGGAGATTATGTGGAATTCATGAGAAACTTCTCAGCAAGGGCAGGAGGGAAGGTCAGGGGATAAACCAGAGAACAGTGGTTCTCAAATGTTAGTGGGCTTCAGAGTTACAGAATGGAAACACAATATTCCCGGCCCCACCTCTGGTGTTTCTGATACAGTAGGTCTGGGGTGGGTCCAACAACATCTATTTCTTATAAGATCTCAGTTGATGTTGATGTTGGTAGCTGTGAACCTCACTTTGAGTAGCCCTGGACTTGACAACTTCTCAAGGTTCTCTCTGGCCATAGGAGACCATAAAGTATGCAAGCCTGTCCAACACATAGAAGCAGGAGCACTTTTTGAACTATTCTCTGCTTTTCCTAGGAATAATCAAGAAATTAAAAATTGATAGCACTGTCAACTAATGGAAATCAGTGAACTTTCTCTTATTTCTACAGTAGCAGTTGCCTTGGTAAGGACACAGTACACACATGTATCTTAAGAGTAGCATTTCTATCATCTAATAAAATATACATCATCTGCCTCTTATTATAAAATTTGACTTTATTTGTGTATCACTTGAGCCCTTTTATAAATATTAGAACTCTACCAGTATATGCCATTTAAAATCCCACCAACTCCACTAACAATTGCCATTTGACAAAACAAAATTCACAATGAAAAAAAAAAGTCATTACTGAAAAACATTGTGAAACAAGAATTTCATACTTTTTAGAATATTCCAGAACATTTTATTCACTAAAATTTTTCCTTTTCTGATATCTAATGTATCGTACTAAATCAAGACAGTAGAAATAGGAGCCTTGTAGTTTGTCTCTTCACTCTGTTAACAGTTTCCTTTGATGTGCAAAAGCTTTTTAGTGTGATGTAATCCCACTTGTCTATTTTTGCTTTTACTGCTCATTCTTTTGAAATCATATCAAGAATATATAAGGAATTTAAAGTACTCAACAGCAAAAAAATAAATAACCCAATTGAGAAATGGGCAAAAGATCTTAATAGACATTTCTCAGAAGAAGACTTACAAATGGCCAACAGGCATATGAAAAAATGCTCAGCATCACTAATCATCAGAGAAATGCATATCAAAACCACAATGAGATACCACTTCACTCCAGTTCAAATGGCTATTACGAAAAAGACAAAAGGTAACAAGTGTTGGTGAGGATGTGGAAAAAAGGAACACTTGCACACTGTTGGTGGGAGTGTAAACTGGCATAGACATTATGGAGAACAGTATGAAGGTTCCTCAGAAAATTAAAAATAGAACTACCATTTGATCCATCAATCCCACTACTGGGTATATATCCAAAAGAAATGAAGTCAGTCTTTCTATGAGATGTCTGCACTCCCATGTTTACTGCAGCACAAATTACAATAGCACAGATATGGAATCAACCTAAGTGTCCAACAACAGATGAATGGATAAAAAAAATGTAGTGTATATACACAATGGAATACTATTCAGCCATAAAAAAGAAGAAAATCCTGTCATTTGCAGCAACATGGATGGACTTGGAGGACATTGTATTAAGTGTAGTAAGTCAGACACAGAAAGACAAATACCATATGACCTCACTCATTATATATATTAGAGAGACAAAGAGTAGAACAACAGTGGTTACCAAAGACTGGGGAGGGGAGAGGGAGGGAAAACAGGAGAGGTTGGTTAACAGGTACAAAATTACACTTAGGAGAAAGAAGTCCTGATGTTCTTTTCACACAGTAGGGTGACTATGGCTTACAGTCAAGTTTTGTATATTGCCTAATAGAGGAGAGACCTTTGAATGTTTTCACCACAAAGAAATGATAAATGCATGAGGCAATTGATACATTAACTGCTCTGACCCTATTATTATGCAACATATATGTATCAAAACATCAGATTGTACCCCCTAAATTTGTATAATTACAATGTGTCAATTAAAAAAAAGAGATAGGAAACTTGGCTGCTATGATTTAGAAAATTTACTTAACAAAAAGCAATCATTATGCACTTTTTCAGATTTATGGTTAAAATTAAAGTGCTTTACACACAGGTTGCAGAGCCACTAGTTTGACGTTAATCGAAAGTTTGCTATTTATTACTGTAAGTATATCTTGAAAAATATTCCTTTGGTCCAAAGTGCTTTCACGAGAGATGCTGATAGGTATGGCTTTCTATGTCACTGAATGGAAAACCAAAGACACTGTTTAAAACTAGACCCCAGAGTGGCTTTGAAGCTAAGGAGACATTGAAGTTAAGGGCTGAATCTGGATTGAAAGTATGCAAATAGTAGTGTGTTTTGAGAAAATAAAGAGGAAGGGCTGGAAAGCATAAAGAAATGCAAATTGTGGTCAAAGCTCAAGTTTTGAGAATCATGGTACAACAGAGATGCAGTTCTGGTAGTCTGGGTAGAGCTTTTCTTTTCAATCTCTTTGGTCTTCAATTATACAGCTACTCATAGCAATGTTTTACATCAGCAGCTGTAATGTTCTGCTTTGCTTGTCCTTATCCAAAACTGACAGTGTTTAATGCACTTTAAGCATGTTTCAGATTGAGTATGAGACAGGAGAGAGGATCTTTGAGGGATGGGGGCAGGGAGTATAAATGATAAAAATGAAAGAAATGATAGATGAGAGGCTAGGGACCAAAGAGGAAAGAGGAGAAAAATGAAAGAGAAAGGAGGAAAAAAGAGAAGAAACTAGGAAAGAAGCAAGGAAAGGGAGTAAGTGAGAAGGTACAGGAGGGGAACAAATAGGGGAGAAAATTTAGCAACAAGAAAGGAAGCAGGAGAAGGAAAACGATGTCCCTCCCCTCTGTTTCTAAGATGGGCTTTTAACACGTGCCCCTTTCCCACTGCTCCTTGCCTGGCTCCCACCCGGTCAGATCTCTAACCAGTTCTGGTTACTGTCTATAACAAATTCACATGGCCCACTCCTCATACCTTCTGCCATGGATATTACATTAATGTCTGGTCTATTTCCTTTCCTTTGATCTTTCAAAACAGGATGGAAATTTTGAGTGAACTATTGGGTACTTTTTAGTAGGAAGTCAGGATTTGATCTGAGGCTGCTTGGAAACTGGAATAACATAGTTGAAAAAAAAAAATTCCCTGGAACTACAGAAATGTCACCTTACTTAAAAGGAGTGTCCCACTTCTACTTAATTTGATGTCGTTCACAGGGTAATTGAGTAGTTAATATATGCTAGTTACAAATGATGTGGGTGTAGGCCTCTGTTTATGAATGGATTAGTTTCCAAGAGTTCATTTGTGAAAGCCAATCACTTAAAACTTCAAAAGCATTTTCCCACAGAAATAATGTTATAAATGGTGGTTAGACTTCCCCACATTTAATCCATAATATATCGAAGCTATATTTGAAATAGTAGGAAGGAATATTAGAATATCAAAAATCAACCAAGGAGAAAGTGCAACGTAATTGAATTAAAACAGTGATTTCTAAATTATATTAAATTCTGGTGCAGAAGCAGAGACTGACTAGCTTCGAATTGAATGAAGAGTAAACAGTAAACTGTCACGTCCCCTCCCCTTGAGATGGTGTGCACTGCTAAGTGATTATGGCCTCCATTTACACTAAGACCTAGCCTCAAAATCCTTCTCACAACAGTATTTTCTGCAACTCCTGCCGTCATAGTCATAAGTGACACAAGACTTGTTTGCCATTTGCTGATAGAGGTACCATTTACTTTTAATGTCATAACATAGAAAAACTTCCAGTTGTTACTCATGGACAGGAGGCAAGGGGGTGCTGGAGACGGAGCAGTGTTTGAGGCAGTAATAAAAAGATGCTTTGGCACACTGGTTGGCAGGTCTTTGTCAAAACAAACTTTGATTAAGCTTACATGAAAAACAGGGTGTCCAGTCACACTGAGACAGAGTCTGGTGGGAGAGAGGAAGTAGAAACAGAGCCACCTAGCTAATTATGAGCTAGCTACCTTTGAAGTACATGGGCCAGGGGTCATGAAACCTGTGTCATAATTCTCAACAGGCAGCACCTCCCTGGATTGTGTATATTGAGATACTTTCCTATAGTGTTGCTATATAGGTAACCAGGTAGTGAAGAATCTTGGTTCTCTGATTCTAAGGAAGTTATCATTAGCGTCCACTCAACTCCATCATTTCAGAGAAATCTAGAGGATCTTTGGAATGCCTGGTTAGTGATGCTATGATTCAGTTAGAATGTGCAGTCAGAAATATGATCTGAGGTTGAAATATTTAATAGAGTACAGAACTTGGTTCCTACTCCTCTCTTGTAAAACGATTTTCACAACCTAACCCACAAAGGATATCTAGAGCAATGCTAAGTTTATCTCGAAAGATAATTGGAAAATTTCAAAATGAAATATGATTGTCTTGAGAAATGACCAACTTAATAATAGGCCATTTTGAGAGCCCTAAGTAGCATATATCTATTTCATTGGCACATGTAAGTATTTGTTAAAATGGGAGAAGGGAGTTTCTCTAAATAGTACTAAATTTTGCCACAGTTTAGTTTTAAGCTGTATTTTCTAGACAAAACCTTTTAAAAAAGACTTAATACTTGAAAAATATAAGAAATATCATTTCTTGAACATTTTTCTTAACTTATCTTCTTTATTTAAAAGCTCAAGTTGTTTGAGCTCATGAAGTACATGCCATGAATGGCCAAATGTAAATTTGACTCATATTTTTGAAATGTTATATAATTCACACCAGCAGAGCTGTATCTTTTTAAATTGATCTCTAGAGGGGTTCATTGGAAAATGGAAAAATGCTCACATTTCAGTGGAAAGAAGCAGAAATAAAGCATAATTCTTCTTGAAGTATTTATTTCAGAAATTATGAAATTTGTAATGTATCTTCCAAATCTTCAGCTTTTATCCAGACTTTAAATAGTTTTTAACGATTTTAATTTTCATTAGAAAGACATTATATATGCATTTATTATAGCAAATTTAAAAAAGAGAAGGAACAATTTTTAAAAATCTCTTAAGACATCACCACCTATAGATGGTTGCTATCAACATTTTGGTGTTCATCCTTTCATTTTTTTCCCTATATTTGTATGTGTACTCATTTGCAAATAATGAGTTCATGTGGTATATGCTGTTGTTAAAGATGATTTTCTCATATAAATTATAAAATTAACATCTTCCTGTGTAATTAAATATTCTTCTGCATTCGAAAAGCCATATAGAATTCCATGTGATGAAAGCACCATAGTTTAAATAATGTCTTAGTGTTGAACATTTGGATTTTTTTTCCATTTTTTTACTATTTTTAAAAATTCTATGAATAATCTTCTTGCTGCTTAATCTCTGGTCATCTGTAATTGTTTCCTAAGGAAAAATTCCTACAAGTCTTGCCAAGACAAGAAGTTATCACATTTTTAAGTCTTTTATCTTTCACAAAGGTTGCACCAATTTACACTTTCATCAGCAATATGATGAAATGCTTTATTCACTTTTAAATAGAATAAAAGCCTCTACTTGTAGAGCCCAACTTTATAACAATTTTGTAGGAGAATCAGTCTTAGGGCAATTATCCATTGACTTTTTCAAATAGTTTTCTGTTTTTGTCTTCTTTTGTAACATTAGCCTTCTTTTTATTACACTGAATTAAAGACATTTTTACATATGAAAATATTCTAAAGAAAAAAATCTTATCACTTTCTGGTATTCTCCGTTGATGGCTTGAACTGCTTTTCATACATGTTTATACTTTCAGCCATGTGTTTTTAAGAGGTTGTTCCTAACAATCTATTGTACTTAACTGGTGAACAAGGTTTTGACTTTGCCAAACTCATTTCTAACCATTTAATCTTTTTAAATCATCTCCTCTTCTCAGTTCAATCTATGTTAAGATTGTATTTTTATTCACAGTTTGTATGCCTACAAATTTCCAAATGTTTATTTCATCTCAAAGTACTTGCTACTATAATAATGCATGTTAAACATACATGCATGTGCAAAGACTAAAAGCTATTCGGATTTGAATTGCAAAGTCTCTTTCAGGTCATGAGCCACACATAACACCCTACTAGGAAAAGAAATTGCTACAACAAATCTCTTCTGAGCCAAACCAATACATGTCTCATCGTTACATTAAAGCTATCTAACTTCATAGAACACCTACCTTTATGCATTGAGATGCCTGGAAAAATACCTGAGGAGTTTTTTTTTTTTTTTTTTTTTTGTCCTTTTTTGAGACCAGCCGCACTGCGCTCAGCCAGTGAGCACTGTGAACCCACCGGTCATCCCTATATAGGATCCGAACCCGCAGCGGGAGCGCTGCTGCGCTCCCAGCGCCACACTCTCCCGAGTGCGCCACGGGCTCAGCCCTGAGGAGATTTTCTTTGAAAAAACTTCAATGCCGTGATAGCCAACAGAAAATTATAGAGAAGGTCTGAACTCACATTAAAAATGTATTCCTAAAATGTGGTGAATAAAACAATCTGATGGGATGGGTAGGTAAGAGGCTCTTTTCATTCATATTATGAAGGTTGTAAACCAAAGTTCCCAATAATTGATTCTATCTCTCACATAGACCTACATGCAGCTTGTTGAGAAAAAAACTGCCTCAGTACCGTTTCCATTAGTTAATTCAAGATGTCCATTCAGCCAAAGAACCTCTGCTCTATGCACTTGGTGGGAAACCAGACTGATTTCCATAAAATATCCATATTTTATACACAGCATTTAACCTCAAATACATCTTCTAGTGTTTACCTTACTCATATGTGGAATCTAAAAAAGTCGATCTCATAGAAATAGAGAGTAGAATGGTGGTTACCAGGTGCTGGGGTAGTTGTGGGTGGGGCGTGGGGAGATATTGGTCAAAAGATACAAAATTACACATAGATAGGAGGAAGAATAATGTAAGAGATCTGTTGTACTACATCGTGCCTATAGTTAATGCCAATCTATTCTATTCTTGAAAAATGCTGAGAGTGGACTTTAAGTGTTCTCAGCACAAAAATGATAGCCATGTGAGGTAATGTATACGTTAATGAGCTAGACTTAACCATTCCACAATGCATATATAATTTATAACATGTTGCATGATAAATACATAGAATTTTATCTGTTGATTAAAAAAATTAAACATTCTAATACATAAATTTCCTTGGTGTCAGTTAAGGGAGCAAAGAGATTTAGCAAACAGTGACTGAGAGAGAGATATATTTCAAAGGATTTCATAGACAGTATATCACTCAGTTTTTTAAACAAAAGTCACATTTCAGTGAATAATTTTCATAAATATCTATCTACATTGGATTGTATTAGAAAAAAATCCAGGTTATTCTTTTGAGATTTAAAATTGTACAAGCCAATGGAAAGTTATTTTTTTCATGATTAACATCTTCAGGTTGAGCAAAGGCCACGAGTGACAGGCGGGGCAAACAGAGATAAAGCTTGTTGTTATTTTTCATATCCTTTTCTTCTGACCCCTGCATGGTGCTCCTGCTTGTCTGACACCTCAGGCTTCCCCCAACTTATCTTGTCTTCTCCAGGCAGTGTTATGGCTGGGGACTTAAGAACCTGTTCTTAAATTACACAGTGTAAACTGTGTCTGCAACTCATTTCATATTTTGTTAGAGCCGCAAGTGACTTAATGTGGTATATTTCTCCTCCTGACACTTGATATTTGATTGTCGACAACATACAGTGACTTAAAGAACAAGAGTTCCAAGGGAAGAGAATCAAGTATTAGAGACCAGAGAAAGGGCAGGGATGAGGTTGACCTATTTTTAGCCTAGAGGTCCTCCCTGTTGAATCTTAAATCCAAGCATGATAGTAGCACCTCTTCTTATCCTGGAGTAAGGAGAAAACTCCTAATGGTTATCTGTAGGATACGCAATAGGAGGTGGGAGGTGAGTCTTTCGATGTGTATATACAACAGGGAATAGTTGTGTTCTACCTTACGAGAGGACTCTCATTTTAGGATTAGAAAGACAATCCTACAGAGAAAAGTTTTAAGGGATTAAGAGAAATATTTCAATTATTTTCACCTCTTTAGGCAGAGAAATACCACAGAAAGGACAAGATGTGATCAAACTCTCTAAGACACAAGAAATCAAAACTTGGAGAAGCATGAACTGTCTTAAAATGAAGTAAAACAACAGAGTTAGGATGATGAACTTATTGCCAATTCAAAATTTCCTGGACATGTTCCCAAATCTGTGTCAAAGTCCTGAGTTATCACATTTGATTTGATTTTTAGCTCTATTTAAATTGTACTGGGTGCCATATCCATGCCTAATTTTTATCCTAGTCATTTCTGTACTCTGCTATCACCCAAAATAGTTTATTTATATTATACAATAGACTAGTAAATATCTCAAATGCTATAACATGTAACAAAGTTGGAGAATCAAAATAACCTTATATGTTTAAAAACATTAGCGATTATACTTACTGCTTCTTGTTTTAAGGCGAGACAGCTTTCTTGCCTCTTGTCCTAAAGCAAGACAGTGTATGAAGAACGAGTGTTCAAAGTTCATTCTATGAGTATTCATCTGCATTAGATTCTTTGGGGTCGCAGTAACATTAAGTCCTTCCATTAAAAGTTAGGAGGGGCTAATCCATGTCAAATACGGGAATAAAAGAGACAATAAACATGCCACACTGCATAGGATCCACGGATAGGTGCTAAGTTGGACTTGTAGGAAAAAGAGAAACTGCTACACAGTTGAGCTTCAGGTGGACTAAACCAGTTTGCTAGTTGGATGCTTGCCCCAAATTCACTGCAACGTGAGCTTTCATGGTGTCCACCTTCTTCCTTCTTCAGCATCAGAATCTTTTAACAACGTGAGTTGCTCATATTATCTGCACACTTTCTTATATATCTTTTTTCTTCTGTCCCCAATATCACCTAACTTGATTCTCTGTATCTCCCTTTCAAGCTCTGGGGAGAGGGAATTATCCCTGTTGTCCTTACTCATTGGCTACTATTGGATCAGATGATGTTCCACTGCCCTGTCATGTGTAATGTCAGTGGCACGTGGTTATTTCTGTTGGAATGAATCTTTAGGCACAGCAGGCATTCTGCAGCTTTGCCTGCCCTGAGTGATGTGAGGTCCTTAGCCAAGGCGAAATATCTGTCAAAAACATGGATAGCCCTTTCTATCATTTTTACTTTAAATAAATATTTGGCATAAAAATCATGTTTAGTAGTATATAATACTTAGTTTGTTAGATATCTTACCTATATATTTGCTTAAAAAATTGATAATAGTATTTTATATTTTTATAAAATATATAGTTTTATAAGTTAGTTTCACTTAATTTTCACATATAATGAATTCATGAAAACCTAGGAAGCATGTAGGTGATATATGTTACTCCTACCTAGCACCTGAGGCCCTCGATAAATAAATAAAGAAGAATTGTGCCTTTCTCCAGGTCACTCGGTCAGGGACCATAGGGCCAAATTGGAGGCTAGTCTTTGTATTACCAGCAAAGTAAAAGCTAGTCTTTGTATTTCTTTACTGGTAATATGAAGACTAGCCTTCAATATGGCCCCATGTTGTCCCTCCTATGCAGCTAAGTGTTTCTTCCATAACACCTAACAGCTCAATTGGGATCAATTGGTAAAGGCTTTTTTAATACTAATGGGAAAGCCTAGATAATGTATGCTGGCGAAACATTTGTATATCTTGAAGTTACTGCTCTTTCTTTTGAACATTTCTACCCTGTGGACCCAATCAGGGCTTGAGGCGTTAAGATTATACTCACGTACAATGTAAACCTCCCCAAATTTCAATTGCCCTGCTTAGGTGATGATTCTAGCATAGCCAACTGGGGTCAAAAGCATGTGAATGTAATTTACATGATGACTATAGAGATGGTGTCTTACTAGGAAGAGAGAGATCTAGTTAGTGATGTGGGTATAAGCTGTCCTATTTTTTGTTTTGTTTTGTTTTGTTATCTTTGAAATGTAGTATAAAATGTAGATTTGAAGAGAGGGTTCATGATTTACTTACTATCTAGATTGTCTTCCTATGACAGGGGAGTATTACTACCACTGGGAAAAATACTCAATATGAGCAATTTACAATAAAATGCTAAATTAACAAGTCAAGGTAATTGCAAGCTCCCTTTGCCCCTGATGAATTAGTGCAAATTGCATTTCATACTAATTGGTCCACAAAATTCAGGCACAGTAAGAACACTGGGATTTCTTCAGTTTGCTTGTAAATGTATATATGCACACAAATAATGAGACTTTTTAAAAACACTTTAATAGTTTGTTACAGACTAATAGGTGCACTAATTAGTCTACGTCTCCAAAGATTCCTTTTGGTGACTTCAAAAACAACAATAATTAGCAGTGCTTGGTGGAATATAACCAAAGAGCAAAGAATGGGTGCTGCATCCAAGACAGTAAACTTTAAAATATAGTATCCATGAGGGTTTGGTTCCAGGACCCCCATGGATACCAAAATCCTCAGGTGCTCAAGTCCCTTGTATAAAATGGCAGTTAATATAATCCCAGCCTAAAGCAACACCATAGGATGTATAGTTAGCAATGGGATATTTAATTGAGAGTAAATACGTAGCTTCCTATAACCTTTTGAAGTTTTGTGCAGACAATAATCATCTTTGAGGTTATTCATGAGTTCTAGGAAGCCAGGCTGAAAATCCCAGACTTAATCTCATTTGGAACAAGCAAGCAATGAAGAACAGGCAAGGAGGAGAAATAGCCTTAAACTTAATAAGAGTTTGAGGACTCTGCAAAATCCTGGATTTTTATTTGTTCAATTTTCATTCATTTATTGAACATGTACTTTGTGCCAAACACTCTTAAAGTGTTAACAAGCTAATGAGAGCAACAGGCAAGTAAACAATTACCGTGCTGGTGACAAAGGACATGCCACAGGATGATTCGGAAGTCTGGTGGATTTTCAACTATGAGTTCTGGATCTTCCCCTTGATTTCAGCAGAAAAGTTATTGATGTTTCTTCTGGACATTAGTATGGGTACACATTGCATTCGTATATTAGAGAAGTTCAAGGCTGTTGATTCTCTGTCCCATTTAACTTTCTTTGTTCTATGGAAGTCCACTTGGTGTTATAAACTGCCACGTGATCATTTTTCATTGTTACTTTGCTCTGAGTGTGATGTTTCCGATAGCTGTTACTTTAATATATGCTTTATATTTGATCTAAATTAAACCGCACAAAGGCAGGCTGAATTCAAGACATTAGTTGATCATTGTGGAATTCTTTTCTCTGGTAATTTATTTCAAATTTTAGATCAGCATAGAATTAGGTTCAGAAAAAATGTGCGGGGCATAGCCTGTGAAGTAACAACATATATCTATGTTGTTTATTTTAAAAATGGATTTGTGGTTGTGTTTTATTTGAAGATAAATATAAGTGTGTAAGGAACAAAACATATACTATACATTTAATTGTTTTTAATGCTTCCAACATTCTAATGAGAGTTATAAGGAATTGCTGTTGTTCCCACTTCTAAATATATAAAGATTGTATGAAGAGTGCTAGCATAAATATTTCTTAAGTGAAATTTTGAGGGAAGGCAACAATCTAAATAAAATCAAACAACTGTTTTATGTGACTTTTTATAGCAAAATTACTAATTTTAGGGCCATATACATATATTTTGGGGTATCTAGAATCAAAGCAAAATTATTTAAGGGATATTATGCCTAATGCTGTTGCTTATTATAAATAAATAATAGTAAAAATGCAATCAGTTTTCTAGTCATCAAAATTTTTTCTGCATAAGTATAACTTCACTGAATTTGACATCTATAAAGCATATTTGATTTTAGATACTTTCCAGTTATAATAAAATGGTAGTTTGCAAGCTTTGGAAGTAGAATACTACCTCATCAAATTCCGCTTTCCTCCCCCCTGTGTGTGGAGCTCTCTTAAATTGAATGAAGACTGTGTAGCACTCTTCTGTTATCTCTTCAATGAAACAATGGGATACTTTTGACTGAAAGTAGCAGAGAAACCTCTTCAACTCAAACCTTCTTATTCAATAACAAAGTTTATTTTTCCAGTCATAAGTGGGCCTCAGAGCTGGGTATAATTAGCAGTTGGATGACGTTGCAAAGGACTCAGGTTGTCCCCTCTCACCACTCTGCCTTCCTCAGCATAGGCAGCATCAGCTCTTGTGGTTATAGATGAGCGCCAGTGACCACTGAGACCACATGCTTCCCTATTCAGGAAAGAGGTGGAAAGAGCAGATTTTCCCCACCATCAGCACAATTTAGAACACATGTCCACCCCTGGATGAGTGAGAGTCATGGTGGAATGTCAACACACTGATTATCTAAGACTAATGAGTCTTCATTTTTCATACCCTTGAAACTGGGCTTTGGCCTCTTACCCCTGATCACGTTGAAGAAGAGTGAATATCTGAATAAAATCAGGGTTTTTTTTTTTTTAACAACAAGGAAGCTTGGGGGATAGAAGGCGTTAGGGAACAGTAGGCAATTGACAGTGTTCTCCTGAACAACAACAACAAAAATAGATACTTCAAATACCTCAGTTCCTACAACTCTTTATAATTTTATGAATTTTGATTTTATAAATTAAGAACTTGGCAGTAGGACTAAGCAATTGTTGGATGACCAGCTAGACCATATTTCCCCTAGAGAAAAACTGATAGTGCCATTTTTAGTAAAAATGTTATAGTTTGTCATTGATTTTCAAAGAAACTTATTTGCTCCTTTTATAGATTTCCAGCTGCACTTATTTACCCATATCTCTGGGTCTACAATGGAAACATTTGGTAAGATTTACAAAGTACTTTATAATCATTTAAACCATCCTTCTCTAACTGAGTACACATTCTCTCCTGGGATTCTCAGTGATGTAACAGGAAATACAAAAGCCCACTGGCCAAATATGGCACATTTACCAAAACATAAAAGGCAATAAAGTTTTCAAAGAAAACGAGTTAATTTAAGAGAAAGTCATTTTAAATATTAATTTTAAATTTAATAAACATATCACATTAGAGCAAAAAGTTTATGAAAAGAAACTTTACATCAAGGGCCACTTCAGGGCACACACCAAGTTTACTCTGCAGCCACCTGCCACACATGCACTGTGTCCCCTAAGCCTGTGCATGCAGTCATTCTCTTCACTGTTCACAGTACTTCAGTGGTATCTTAAGATGCACAGTCAATTAAAAGTATAATTTTCCAAAATAAAATTAACTTTTCAAAGAGTTTAGGGAATTTTCTCACACCTTGAGGCAACGTATTTGTAATCAAAACCTCCATGCGAATACCTCAGAATTTTACTCTCACCTTCTTTATCAAGAATGAATCCTGCCTAGAAACATAAAACAAGCCTGCTAGAGATCCCATACAATGATGTTTATTCACTGAAGAAATACATTTATTAACCAGATCGTCTCTCTTAGCAGGTGATACTTCTACTCTTGCCCTTTGGTACTGATCTGTAGTGAAGCCCCAGGGAAATCTAGTGAGTACCTGACCTTGGTCTCATTTCTTGGGCTAACTTGGGTCTACTTCACTTACCTCCAACACTGCTGCTTATTCTGACAGATCCCATCAGTATGAAAAGCTGAGTCAAATGTACTGCACCTTTCCTTCGGTGTGACTGGTCTGTCACAACTGAGTTTCCTTGATTTGTGTAGGGCTTTCTGAACTCTTTATTCATTTTTCTTTTCCTGTATGATATCACTTGGGGCTACTGAAAAGTCTACTCATTGGTAGCAGGTGAAATCCAGTACAAGAAGGGTACAAAACAGCTCATTTGGCAGCATTGTACTTGACCTCATGGTGAAATGATGTTAATTCATTGCCTGCCTTGAACAAGGGCTGGTGCTCAGTACTTTGCTGGGATTATCTCAATCTTCCACTAAAGCTGAGGTAAGCATGACATTTTCTCCCCTTTTTTAGTGAGGAGTCTCAGACTTAGAGAAGTAAAATACCTGCCTGAAGCAGCACATCTTATACCTGCTAATAATGGTTTCTCCTGCTAGTCCTGGAAGTGTGTGTGTTTGGGGTTTGTGTATAAAACTACAAATTTGGGTTTCATACATGCAATGAAATATTATGAGTCAAATATATGTCCACTGACTATTGTCAAGGTGAAAGTTTAGAATCAATCTATCATCTCTGACCTAATTGTGAAAGGCAGGATATTTGCAAAAACATGAATTTTAGTATTTTATATAGAGAAAATAAATTGCTTATTTTGGATTCATGTCCTTTGTGTGTGTATATGCATGGGTGCATGTGTTTGTGTGTATGTTCAAATTGGATATGTATTCTCTCCAGATATTCTCAGTGTTGTACCAGGAAATACAAAGAATGACTAAATTGTATAGGTAATTTATAATTCACTCCTCCTGCCTTAAATGAGCTTACTTTCTATTGAAAGGCAAAAAAATTTTAAAGAACATAAGTACCATGGAGTTAAGGAGCAGCGGAAGGATAAACCCTGGGGTCGTATGTGTGTAATTATAACCATTTATCATTTTTGCTCACTTCTGTGCCAGCCACCGTGCTGAATGCATTATTTGATTTAATCCTGGGAGCTGCTGTTATCATCCATATAGTAGAGTATATATGATCCATATAATATAGTATAGGAAAGGATAGGATAGGATAGGATAGGATAGGATAGGATAGGATAGGATAGGATAGGATAGGATAGGATAGGATAGAATTGGATAGTACAAGCAGAAGCTCAGAACAATGGATGACTGCCCAAACTTCCACAAGTGGAGCTAAATCAGTGACATGAATCCAGCCAGCCAAGACTCCCGTGGCCTCAGCCAGTTCCCCATACTCCATCCCCGGGATAGATTGACTTAATGACAAAGCCATTAAAGGCACAAGTGTTCCAATTCACTAACAAACTGAGTACAGGATCTATCAGGCAGATATCAGTAGCGGGGAGGGTCATGAGAGGTAGATTCTACTTTAAAAACTTGGATGAGATGTTAAATGCCTCCTGTTCTACTCTGTAATTCTTATCAATTAATTGAGTTTAAAAATATCATTTTTGGCATACATGATTAGAGCTGAAAAATATACTATACCGGGTATAAAAATTACCAGAGACTAAGTCAGAAGAGCCTATTTAACATCCTGTCTCCAGTTGGATGGATGTCCCAATTTATTCCCCATGTTGGGTAATTTTTCTGTCACACAACTTGCTTTCAGGTAGTTACTAACCACTATACAAATCTGATCAAAGCTACTTTGTTTCCAGATCTTTATAACACAAAAATTTTTCAAGGAGCCGGGCTATGTTGTGTAAGGAAAGGGATGATTTATTATGTGTTTCAGAATGAACTGAAGATCTTTGGGTGGGGGGTGAATGAGCCAATGTGAGTTGTCTGTTTTGATCAGAGATATCAAAAAACAGATGAAAAGTCTTTCCACCTGTACTGTGTAGGTTCAGATGCTGAAAGCTGAAGGGACTCTCCTGAGCATGATTAGCAAATGTCTGAGCATAGGAATGGCAGAGCAGTCTTCAGTCAGACATAGGAATTTGAGGTTGACTCCTCCACTGATTAGCCTTATGGTTTTTGACAGATCTGCGACATGATTAAGCGTTAATTTTCTCACTTATAAATGGGCCCATACCACATCCCATCAGATAATGCACATATAACGTTCTTAGCGTGGTGCATGGCACATAGTCAGCCCTCAGTAAATGCTGGCTTTCACAGCTTTCATCATTACCATTATTATTACTCCCATTTATATTTTAGAGGCATGTAATATGAGATTTAAAAATCCCTCAAACTTTCAGCTTTGTTTACATTCTTTAAGGACACCTTGGAAATGTAAAGTGCCTTGTATCGTTTTTAAAAGTACCTTTGCTTATTCCTAAAGAATGATTTTTCAGACTTTGCAGAAGATAAACAAGAATCACATATATGGTGGCTTGTCCAAGATTATTCTGTAGGTTCTTTTAGAAACATCCTTTATATTCTGCAGCTCTTTCTTCACCACACTGTGCTTCTTTTCCTGGCTACGAAAATTAAATCAATGTTGAAACATTAATCAGAGAAAAGCTTTTGTTGTTGCCTTTTCCCTTTTTTGAAAAGAAAGCTAGTAGGCTCAGTGAAGATATAACCAGCCAGATAACATAGCCTGTTTGACAGGATCTCCCTACCTCATAATATATATTTTTTTTTCCAGGAAGATTGTCTAGTAGAAGTTGGAAAAATAAAACTAGGGATGGAATTTGTTTTTAAAGGTTATTCAGTGACTTATAAAATGAAAAAAAAAAAAAAAACTGGCTAGGATTTTTAATGTGGGCGGCTGGTCGTTGATGGTGTTGTCTTTGCAAATATGCTCAACAATAGTAGTAGATGGCAGTGTGGTTGGCACCAGCACATTCATGTTGTGAAAGGGATTTTCTTGACACCTGTATTTTCACAGTGAGAGAACTGCAAATTCTTTTTGTAGGAAAAGGGTGGGAAAATCCCGAGCTACAGCGCTGCCAATGTTAGCGCTTCTTTATATAGACAGATCCTGCTAAACCTCGTACCTTTTTTATTCCTGTATTCACTATGACAATAACATTTCTTTCCTTCCATGGTAGAATCAGCTTATTAGGCAGAATCTGCACACTGAACATCTCTGAAGTTTTATTTTAAAGCTTTTCTGCTATGTTGGTGGCAAAGATCATAGTAAAGGAGAAGAGCGGATTCTAATAAAAGATTGTAGTTGAACCAGAATGGTTGATGAAAATACTGCCAGAGCAATCATGACTCTGTTGCTCCTCTTTCCTAAAGGAAGCAGTTTGTAATGTCACTAGTGTGAGTCAAACAATTGTATATGCTGTCCATGCTCAGGGAGGAAAGTCTGAGATCCAAGATAGAAAATCAGCTTACATTTTGGACTCAACAACTGTCTATACTATATTCATCTGCCCATGAAAGACTATTGTAAACAAAATAAATCGTTCTTTAGAGCTATCTGCCCTAAACTTCCCATAGTCTTCTGAATATTCTATATGAAAAGATGCTACATTTTCATGTCTCTGTCCGCCCCTCATGTCTTCTCCACCCTCCACTCCCTTTCCTCTGCCTCTTCTGCCTGGTGAGCTACTATCTGTACTTTAAAAAACAGCTCAAGTGTCATCTGTAGTCTCTTCTGTTGACATTTACCTCCCCAGTCCACCTCTGGTCAACTCCCATATCTTGTGCAAGTGTCTCTAATTCTGCTTTTCACTATAAATTTTGGATAAACATTTAGATATCTTCCTTCCCTAGGTAAATTTTCTTGACTTTTTCTAACCTCCCTCTCTAGCCACCTTGGTCAACTGCGATTGTCTGACTCTCATTGCACCATATGTGTACCCCTGTCACTGTCCTCTTGCATCATAATTAGGAATTTCTGTGGTCACATCTGTCTCCTCTATCAGGCTATACATTCCTTAAAGTCAGGAGCCCTTATTCTTATCCACCATTGTGCCCATAGGACCTAGCATGTGGTATACTCTCCATAAATGGTTGTTAAGAGATGAGCCTGTTTTAATAATTGTGGTGCCCCAGGATGTAATACAGTGGGTGGAAATGGTGGGGACTAGATAAATATTTGCTGATCTGAATTTGCCTGCTTCTATTAGAATGGCACTTAGCAAGCAGTATAATGGATACATATACACTCGGCAGGAGGACAGGAAAGTGAGGAATGAGAGAAAGATCTTTGAGTCATGGCAGGTAAGCAAGCAAATTTTTAGGTTATAGCAGTCTTTTGTCTGGAGACTGTTGAAGAAATCTAAACCCTTTGAGTTAAAGTAAATTCCATTATAAAGGTCCATGACCAAGGAAGTGTTATTGATTGGATTCAAGCCTGCTCAAGGTCCCAGTGACGGAGGCAGCTTCTGTTTTAGTGCTCTCGTCCTCTGTTGGAAATACTGCTCTTTCATCAATTATATCTCAGACAAGGAGATGCAGAGAGACAGCAGCACACTGTTCTCTGAACCTTTGGGCAAAGCCCCTCTATCTGTCAGCTTGGTGTCAATGATGGACATTCAATTAAGGGAATTCTTATTGATTTTCATCTGTAAAATCCTTAATGGTTACTTTATGAACAAAACCTCTTTTTCCATCTTTTAGAAACTTGCTATTGATAAGAATAAAACATGAAGCCTTAAATGTTACGTTTTATGTGGGAAATAGATGTTGCTGGTCATATGCCATGGTCATCAGGGTCCTTTTCTCCTTCATACTCTCTCAGTACAATTTTAATGAGGAAAATATGTCCTTATATAATTTATCCTATGAGGTAAAGTAGTCCTAAAAGTGGTTTTTCTAAGTCTAGCATTCTATCTGAAGGTAAGTTGCTTAAATGACTACAGAATGAAATACTTTAAAGACTTGAAGATGCTTTAATATTTGGGGGAAAAATGTAACCCATGCTGTTTTCAAGGCACTTTGCTAAATGCTAAGTTTTCAGTAATGTTCAATAAATTTGTTTTATGTATTAAGATTCCTGGATTTTATTTTTAAAGAGTTATACTACTATAATAATTATCCATTGCTTCACAGTTACTCCAAAACTTAGTGGCTTAAAACAGCAATAAGAATTTATTATTTTTCATGGTTTCCTTGGGTCAGAAATTTGTGAAGGGCTCAGCTGAAAGGGTCATGAGATTGTAGCCAGGTGTTGACTGGGGCAACAGTTATCTGAAGGCTTGACAAGGCTGGAGGATCCATTTCCAAGGTAGCTCACTCACATGGCAAATCAGTGCTACTGGCTGAGGGTCTCATGTCACTCTATGGGAGCCTCTTATTCAGAGAGCAATCCAAGAGACAAAAGCAATGCCTTTTGTGCCTTTTGTGACCTAGCCTCAGAAGTCACACACTGTTACTTTTGCCATATTCTTCTGATTGAGGCAATTACAAATGTCTTCTCAGGTTAGGGAAGGGTGAGGGACAGGAATAGACATTGACACATCTCTCAAGTGTCAAGGATTGACATTGTCTGAAGGAGTGTCAGTGGCACATGTTTCATGACCAGATGGTCTGGAATATATATTGGTATTTGGAAAATACAGTCTGCCGTAACTGACAAAGGAGAAATCAAAAAACATCATTATGGGGACCAAGTAGCAAACAAGATACAACCCCTGCTTTTAAAGAACTTATGGTCTAATAGAGAAAAGGAGGGTATGAATGGTGGTTTAACCAGCTACTTACTTAACCCGTCATGTGAATATACATAAAGGAACTATAACTACTATTAATAGTCATACACGTAAAGGAACTACGACTTTATTAATTTTATTGAAATTAGATTTACTTAGAAAACAGAACTGAGGTTGCTGAGCATGGGAAAGGGGGAGAGAGAGGGAGAAAGGGAGGAATTGGTAAAGGGCCACAAAAATCGATTACATTGTATGATGATGAATACACTAATTATCCTGATTTGAATATCACATACTGCACACTGGTATTGATATTCAGTGCTGCACCCCACAGATATGTACAATCAACTATGTTCCAATTAAAAAAAAAACTAACAAGAAATAATATGATTTTTAAACAAGTGAAAAAGAAACTGCTGGGCATGAATCTTGCCAACAAAATGCCTGAAAAGAGAGGGGGGACTTGGTTTCTGCCATCGTGGCTGGCACAGTGTTTTAACATTAGTCTTTCCTTGCTGTGAATAATCATACCACTCACCTAGAACTTGAGAGAAGAAAGGTGAATAGCATAAAATATGAGGCAGGCATGTACAACAAAGGGAAATGAGTACATTGAAGGACCGTGTAGGAAAAAGAGCTCTACTTTCCATGAACAAAATAATTTAAGGAATAAGTTTTTGTTGTTTTGTTTTGATTTGTTCTGTTTTCGCAGTTGGCCAGTATGGGGATCTGAACCCATGACCTTGGGGTTATAAGGATTCACTCTAACCAACTGAGCTCTTGCCAGCCCCTGGAGCAAGTTTTTAAATCTAGATATGTAAGAGTGATATTAAACTCTGGGCCAGAGAGCTAGTCCAGAATTTCAAAGATATGGAGAAAACCCTACCATTCAGAATCCTGCCTTCGCCCTCGGAGTGACAGAGGTACTTTTAAGTCCTTAAAAAGGTGCTTAGGAGCTGCTGTGGTATCCTAAGTGAAATACTACAACACATGAAAAGGGAAGATGTTGGTTGAGAATTCTTGTAGTTTTTATTAAATCTAATGAGATGGTGACACTTGCAAAGAACCCTTTAAAACACTGCTTTTTGTAAATTTGAGCTGTGGAAGTCCTAGCTATAGTTTTTAAGGAATCCATGAATACACTTGCTGAAACTTGAAATTTAAGGATTCTGTTATATTATGCAGTATCAGGCCTATGACACAGAAACCTGATTTTGGTTTTGCCTGCCTTCTGTGTTTATGACCTCACACAGGTATACTTATACACAAAGACTTTCCAATTCTATAAATAAATCTATAAATTATATCCACTTCCAACACACAGGGTAAAATGTTTGGTGCCAGTTATTTTAAATGAAATCAACTGCTATACGGAGTACACTGAACTAGAAGAAGAATTCCTGTTTTTAGGTTCTAGCTCTGCCTCTTATAAACTCAGCTACATCAGAACAAATAATTTAAATTCCCTGATTTTTCAGTTTGCTCACTAGTCAATTGGAAATAATGGTAGTTCTCTTGTCAATATTATAGGTTAGTGAGAAGATGAAATAAAGAAATGAATAAGAGATCATTTCTGAGCTATAAAATTCTCTACGGTGTACATAATTATTAATGTCCAGAATTGGAACACTTTAGGCTTTATAGGTGTTATTGTTTCTATTTAGAGATGGATGCCATGGACCCCCTATGCATTTTTAATTGTTTCTTTTAGTGGTAGGTTACTGAGCCATCCACATGCTCTTGCTCACTCCTCGTATTTTGGAGCCAAGTACATATTTCAAGATACGTGGCAGTAGAGGTGAGCTTATCTATCTGCTATGTCATTACACCAGGGTCTAACAAAATAATATCTACCCCAGGCCTTTTTCCCTCTAAGGAAGTAGTGAAGAGCGGGTTATAGCCCACTAAAAAAAAATAAATTAAAAAAAAATAAAAATATTGACTGAAGGAAGTTACATGTGTCAATGAGCTGTAGAATATTTTAGGGTCTTATTAGCATTCTCTGCACCAATGAAAGAGGAATGTTCTTTTTAAATAATTCAATGAATAATACACTCTGGGGTGTTTTACTGTTGAAAGTGTGTGTAGACACTTTTTTTCCTATATGATATCAAAGACAAAAGAATCGCAAAACAATATTATAGTCTTGGAAGATGCGCTGCCATGACCAGCATCACCATCATCCTCATTAGCATGTGTTTAGCACTTTCTGTATGACTTGACCTGCTATAAGGGCCTCACCTATATTATCTTATTAAACCTTGCTCAATAGTATGGACACCATGATTATACTCACTTTGCATCAGTAATAATTGCTTTGCTCTACTTTAGCTCTTGACCAAGTGAAACTTAATTGGCACATACGAAAGAAAACCCTACCCAACTTAAGTTGGTAGAACAGTGACCCAGAATTGTTCCAGCCTCTGGTCATGTTCTGGATCACACATTAAATTACTAGCAAGATGTATTGGAAACCTTGTTCATGAAATCATCAAGAAGGCATAGTTCCGTAGTGAGAAATTTAAGGCTTTTTTCCTTAGGATCTCTGAATTAGGAATACTTAAGAGTTATTTAGTCTAATCATTTATCTCATGTATGATAGTGATCATCCAGTCACTTCTGAAATGCCAAATTACTACCTATTGGCCACTGTTGGTTCTTATTAAGGCAGAATCATTAACATAAGTCATTCCATGAGCAAAAGTGCAAACAGAAACACTGTATATTATTACCTGTGTTAGATCTTTAGTTGTAACAGTCACTTCCAAAACTTATTTTTATTGGGTTTCATTAATTCTAATCAATCTGTTCAAACTATGCTACTCAGTCTCTACTTTTGCCTAGTAAAATTTCTTATGAGCTAGATTTTTTTTTCTGAAAACGTATCTATTCATAGCATCACTTAGCAATATTACACTTATTTTAACAAGTGTCATAAGCTCATTTGTTCATGTTCTGTTTATAGCAAGAGTAAGTTATTTAAAAAAAATAAACAGTGAAATGAAAATTAAGTTCAATGGTCACATAAATATGAAATGGATTTAAATTTTGGACATGTAGTCCTTCACTGACAGGCAACTGAAAGGTAGACTAGGTAGTTAAGACATAGAGCTATAGGAAAAATGCTAAGAATTTTATGTGCTCATAAATGTGTATGACTTTTTCTGGAAAACCAAAATTTCTTTGATACTCATCATAGCTCCTTTTCAAACTTTTATGTGAGTCTTCTTTTAAGACCAACTTTTATATTGTGTTATGATGAGCATTAGAACAAGGAATTTATGGAGAAAAACATAGCAAGTTCTCTGTCCTAGTTGCCTTACAGAATTACCGATGATGCCTTTTGGAAATAAATAGGCCCTGTCCCAAAGCCTTTAGATTCTGATTCAAAAAGTGCTGTGTGGAGCCTAGACGTCCCTATTTTTTTAAAATAATGCCTATGGGCCGGCCCGGTGGTGCACTGGATAGTGCGCCGCTTGGGAAGCGCGGCAGCGCTCCTGTCCGAGGGTTCGGATCCCACGTACAGACCGGCTCCCGCTCACTGGCTGAGCGAGGCGCGGGAGCAACGCCGAGGCTTGCGATCCCGTTGCCGGTCCCCGGGCCGGGCCGGGGGCAACCCTGCGGGGTGCGGTCCGGGGC